>NC_044499.1:31493314-31578314 GCF_902362185.1 Chanos chanos | reverse complement strand
TGAATGACTGGGTGGGGTTTTTCTCTATTTCTGATCAATGGAATTCCCTTTCTGTCCATCTTGGGCTTACGTAACTGCTGGAAGTTAAAACCATATGAATGTCGTATTTTATTTCCAGATTAAGAGTGTGTAAGTGAAACAAGCTGGATGATAAGTCAAAAACAGACCCTGTCTTCATGGCTCCCTCAGACTCACCAGAGACTTTTATTAGTGCTCTTAGAACTGAAGCTGCTCTCCCTGTCTGTCTCTGTCTGTCTGTCTCTGTCTGTCTCTGTCTGTCTCTGTCTGTCTGTCTGTCCCTCTCTCTCTCTCTCTCTCTCTCTTTCTCTCACACTCTGTGTGTGTGTGTGTGTGTTTGTGTGTGTGTGTGTGTGTATGAATGACTGTATTTGTAAGCTATCTGGTTGTGGTTAAGTAGAAAAAAAACATCTTCCCAGCATAGTGCTGGGTTAGTGCACAGTGAAATGAAAATTCTTCTGGTTCATTAGTTTTATGAGCTAAACATGTATGCCCAATCTCAATGTTTTTAGTAAAATATCTCTTTTCGCACAAATTCCATTCCATCGTTACAAATACAATTTTCAGATTAACTACTTCTTATTTATCAATAAGCAGGATGTTACTATGTATTAATAACACTATTAGTACAACAGAGCAAATATCAGATCTGTCAGACAACACTGCATCAATCAAGAACATGTGATTTTTAACTTTTAGTTTTTAATGACCAGTATGCTTCTCATGTGCTCTGTTAAGTATTTCTATTCCACTGATCTTTTATACTAGACTTTAAGTTTCTTTTTTTCCCTTTTGTCACTGTTTTCAGAAGCGACTGGGTGACATCATACAAAGTTCTGTTCAGTAATGACAGCCATACCTGGGTCCCACTGAAAAATGGCTCCAGAGACCTGGTGAGTTACCAGTGGATAGTCTGACTATCAAACTCACTGCTGTACATCAAGGCACATTTGGTATTATCTGTGAAAGCAATCTGACAGTTTTCCAGACAGTCAAAAGACTGTCTGGAAAACTGGCTGCAAATATACACAGTGCTCCCAGAACTCAGGCAGAAGGGTGGTTAGGCTGGAGTCACTTCCCCAAAATACACCCATTTCTTATAGACATGTACCAAGCTAGGTATCTAAAAACATACAATAAAGCTATCAATCAAACTCAAAGCCATAAAAATTTTCTCTCAATCAGTTTTTGATCGTAATTTAGTTTGTAGAAACTTTGTCCACATTTTACCTTCTGTGTTTGTAAACGGCCAGAGGAGAGAATTTGGCTGTGTTGTTAAGCTTGTGTTTCATGGTAATTTTGTACAGTAAAGGAGATTTTCCAATTACTTGTTGAGAGTTTCTTCTTGAAACGGCATCCTTGTTCTGCAGTGATTGTACAGGGAGATTTCCACCAGTCTGCTCATTTAAAAGTGAAACACTGTAAATAATGTCCATGAAATTAACAGTGTAGTGCTGTAAAATCAGGACAGCAAAAAACTGTAAATAGAGAAACAGTGAGGCAGTGTTTAATTTACAGAATACTACAGTGAAATACTGAGCCAAACACAACTGTTCATTTTAAAGTAAAAATATATTGAAAGAATCATATTTCTTTGTAGAATTTACAGACAACTGTAGCTTAAACACAGAAAAACTGCAATACACAAAACAGTACAATACAGTTAAAATTACAACATGACAGTGTTAAAATAGTGTTTTTTGTCAGGTAGATTTTTTTTTCATACAGAAAGAAACTGTATTACGTTTTACAAATTCATATGTTACACTTTACAGATGAGAATATGTAAAAATAGGCCAAGAGTAAAATTATGTTAATATGAATGGTTTAAAAAAACAGGTGATGTGTCTGTTTAGAACTGAGTAAGCGTACATTTAACAATATATCAGTAGGCTAAAACTATAATAGTAGTAGTGTAACTTGCGTTGTGTAGACAAGCACAGTCCCACACTGGACTCTAACCCACTCCCCGACACCTGAAGAAACGGGCTAGTGACAGAAGCTAGCACCCATGGGTTTTAGCCTTCTTGCTAGCATGCCTGCCTCCCATATTTGAAGCTGTGAGTTCAAGTCTGGTGCGGGACTGTGCTCAGGAGTGACACACCTGATTCCACTGATCAGTTAATCATAAAGCCCTTGATAAACTCAATTACCTGTGATAATAAAGAGTTAAAACATAGAGGTGCAGGACAGGGGGTCTGACAGGACTGAAGTTGAGAACTACTGGTCTACACAACGTAGGTTACACCTGCACTTTTCTATTTAAAGGCTGTTGGATTTACCGGTTTAAATTGTAATTTTTTGTGAAATACAACAGTTTTAAACTGTAAAATTTACATGTTGTTCTGTAAAGTTGTTTAAGTTTTTCTGTATTTTTACAGAATTATTCTGGCAACCACAGCTGCTACGTATTTTTTTCTGGAAAAACAATGGATTTTTTTTTACAATGTACTGATGATGGGCAGACTGATGGGAAACTCATCAAAGTTTATGGAGAATTGCCCCAGCAATTCTGAGCCAGTGGGCCATGCCATTAGTTATGAATGTTAGTCTAAGGCAAAACATAGTATTTTTACCAAGCCAGTTTTTCTTTTACCCAGCATGCTACTCTATAATCATCTATGACAATATCAGCACCACTGTAAGAGGCTTTCTGTGAGAGATTTAATGTCATAGCTTTAGTTATGGTTGCATCAATTAACCTTTCATTATCATTTTAAGAAGCTCACCACCAGAGTATTAGTTCTTTTTGTTTGTAAAGACATAATACTGGAATAATTCTCTAATAAAGTGAACTGCTACAAAATTAAATAATT
Organism: Chanos chanos; assembly: GCF_902362185.1. NCBI lineage: Eukaryota > Metazoa > Chordata > Actinopteri > Gonorynchiformes > Chanidae > Chanos > Chanos chanos. Next base: position 31,575,480 of record NC_044499.1, on the reverse strand, counting down.
TATTTCTATTTTTGTCCTCAGAGCAAAGAAATTCCTCAAATCTTTATGACCTTTGCTATGACCTCTTTGAAAATGATACAATTATATAGCAATTGTTTTTGTGATGGCTGACAGTCGTTTGAAAAAACTACTTTTGTTGGTGATAATGAACAGCCTCGAGTCAAGTCTCTGCTACCAGATGCCAATGATTCAACCAATCCACAGACAGTTTAAGTATTGAAAACTTAAAACAGAGATGTCTAATTTTAGACAAGCTACTGCAGGACAATAAAGTAAAAACATAATTTGGAGTGGTCAGTTTCCAGTGATGGCTTTCCCTCTGCTTGCCTCAGTAGATCTTCATTGGAAATAAAGAGAAGGAGATTCCAGTCCTCAACACCTTCCCCAAACCCGTGATGGCACGCTACATTCGCCTCAACCCTCGATCGTGGTACACCGGGGGCAGTGTGTGCATGAGGGTGGAGGTCCTTGGGTGTCCCATGCCAGGTAAAAGAGTGTCAGTTTATTAATGTTCATCACAGATTAAGGGTTTCATGCTTTTGGTTCCATTTGAACCAACTTATTCTCCTTAAAACCAATTCAGTGCCCTCACACAGTGGGGTGTGGAAGATATGGACCATCCTTGCCGTTTTCCATTGTGGTAATAATACTATTCTATTGTAAATGTGTTTCTTAGACCCGAACAATTACTATCACAGACGAAATGAAATTACAACAACAGACAATTTGGACTTCAAACACCACAGTTATAAAGAAATGAGACAGGTAAGATGGATGTTTTTATTGTCTTCTCAATTCATCCAGTCTTTTCCTTTTCCTATTTTCCTCACGTTAAAAAAAGAAAATGGTGTTCATGCTTAATCAAGGTCATCCTCATCTCCACCATTCCTTCTTTTCTTTCTCTTTTCCTCATTTATTCACTCATACATGTATTGGCTCGCTTATTTTCATATAGTTTATGATTTCTTTCATAATTTTACGTGTTTTGAATGTTTGGACTTTTGGACACTTTCTGAGAAGTTATGAAAAAAGAACTTTATGTCAGTACTCAACAGCACTCTACACTTATAGAGTGGTACTCATATTTTCCATCTTCAGTACTGACTATCCTGAGAGAGGATTAGATGGTTGATTATTGTCATAATGTTTCTTGTCACTTCTGTAGAACTGAATATCAGATTGCCAAGGCCATGCAGATGGAGTGTAGAACACCAGATGGATGTTCTATGACTGATTGGTTCTCTAATCCTGCAGAATTCTGCAGAATGCCTCTGTGTGTGTGTGTGTGTGTGTGTGTGTGCGTTTGACTGTGTAGTCCTGTGTGAGATGAATTCCATTTGCCAGTGATATAAACCCGGGCATGTTCGTCTGGGAGATGCCAAGGGCTGAATTAGATGTTTTGGAGTGTCTGAGAGCAGACTGCTGATTTGAAAAATAATCTTCCATAAAACTGCACATGATAATGAAAGAAAATACTAAAACTAATGAGGAATCCCCAAGGTTTCTCCAAACTGGAACCATCTACCTGAGATTTAACACGATATGCCTTCCTTTGAAAACAATACCAATTTTTAGTTGGTGAGGGTTATGATTTTGACCTGTGATGGTCTCTCCAGTACATTCATCTAAAATTTCAGCATAATATAGCATCAAAATATTGTATGTAAAACTACAAATTACATGTACAGTCAAGTGCCAACATGTATTCTGTTAGGAATTTGTGTGAAAAAGAATTAATTCAGCTTCAATGTTACATCTGCTCACCCAGTCCAGTGTGAAAGCACACATTCTGAAGTTTCATATAAAACTGTAACTTTGTTAAGTCAGAAGCATCAGGTACAAGGGCCTTCACTTCTCCTTGACTCTCCTCTGGGACGTGGGTGTCTCTTTGTCTCTTTCTCTTGCTCTCTCTCTGTGTATGTGTTTGTGTGCGTGTGTGTCTGTGTTTGTGTGTTTACCTACTAGTATCATAGCACTCCCCCTCAGTGTTGACTGTAGATGGAAAACTCTTATCTCTTTCACCTCAAAAATAGAAGCGAACGCCAAGAGGAGGGGAGTGAGTGTTAAGATATGGCTTTGGCTTTGTGCCTGGGCAAACTGAGCTGACAGTGTTTTGGAGAAAGGTTCCAGATCCAGACTGATTAGCTTCCAGTCTGCTGGGCTGTGCTTTAGGCACACTCAGCTCTCCCTCCTGACTCTGTGAGAAGTGCATAAGAAAAAAAACATTGTGTGCATCACTCACTCAATAATGTACACAGGAAACATGGGCACTCATTAGGACAATGTAAACAGCTGTCCTAAAAAAAAAAATCTCAGAGATGGAAAAAAAAACAAAACGAAAAACGCTGAGGGCTTGAAGGTCTAAGGTCACATGGCTATCTGACCATAACCTGGTTTGTGTGGAGACTATGAGACATCATTGTGTCTCTGTGAGTTAGCCACTCTGGTATTGTTTCACTCTCATAAAATGAGTTAGTTCACAATTTTAACTGATTCGGAAAGCCTCTGGATTCTTAAAATTACGTGGGTTTTGGATTTGATTTCTCTCTGTTAAGCATCTGCCTCATTAAATTCCCCTGGACCAAGCAATACAACCACTTCACAGTAGTTTAAAGTGTGCGCCTGGTCCACTCTTAGCTTTGAGATGATACAAAAGTCTTACATAACTTTACTAATCCAGTGATTTAAGAAAAGCACAGGCATTAGCATAAAAGGTTAACACAACGCCTTTCTCCGCGTCAACAACAGCGTCCTTGCATTGCGACAGGAGAGAGACGTTTAATTAAAATCTCATCTATCTGTCGTGATTAATGCACCTCAAGTGGAGAGAAAACAAGAAAAACAGATTTGTATTATTAATGACGGCCCCTGGATTTAATGGCCTCTCTTTGTGATGCCTCAGTCTTTGTCTTTTCCCTGTGGTTTTCTGGCCGCGCCAGGTGACCGCCTGAAGCTGGAATATTTCATTTCACCTGTGCGCATTTTGGATATTTCTGATAATTTCTTACTGTTTTATACAACAATTTCAGAAATTGTACTTATTGTCCCTCTGAAATGAATATCCAAACGCTCTGACCCATCTCCAACAAATACCTCTCAGGCTTTCTAACACCACGGCTTTCTGCCATAGGAGGACCTAATTAGAAAGAATTAGAGTCAAGATTGTTTTCTGCCAGGGAGTCTTAGCATCACTGAGGAGGTGGGTTACGTAATACCGTGGTAACCAAACTCACTAATGGAAATCTACCCTCCTGCAGGATTTTGTTCCAGCCTTAATCTAACACACATGACTCAGCTATTTCCACTTTTTTGGAAGGCCTGTCTCATCTTGTCTTACAGCTCATGAAGGTCGTGAACGAAATGTGCCCCAATATAACAAGGATCTACAACATAGGCAAGAGCCATAATGGTCAGAAACTCTACGCTATTGAAATCTCAGACAACCCCGGAGAGCATGAGCTGGGTGAGCCATCCAATCAGGACACAGAAATTCAGTTCCACCTTTTACAACTAAAACTTTAGAGGGTTTTTTTTTTTTTTTTTTTAGATCATCCCAGTAGGTGTGATTGTATTTTCTTTCTGTAAAAAAAAAAACAAAACAAAACCTTTGCTCCAGAGCTGTCCGCACTAGTGATGATTCACCTGAGGCTTCACAGTGGGGTGTTTGTGTGGGTGTGTGTGTATCTATGTGTGTGGGTGTGTGTGCGTGTTCCTTCCGCGTCCTTCCCTCAGGTGAACCAGAGTTTCGCTACACAGCCGGTTCCCATGGAAATGAGGTGCTGGGGCGAGAGCTGCTCCTGCTCCTGATGCAGTTCATGTGTCAAGAGTACCTGTCTGCTAACCCGCGGATACGGCACCTGGTGGAGGAGACCCGAATACACCTGTTGCCCTCCATCAACCCCGATGGGTATGAGAAAGCCTTTGAAATGGTAGGTCCACTAGACTGCCATCTGTCCCTAGTCCATGTTCTAGTTTCAGTTTTGGAAGCTTAGCAAGGATCACTGATTGGTTCCCCACTTCAAAGGACTACAGTTCATTGGTTCAGAGGTTGAACTTAAAACTCCTCTCACATACTTTTATCGGTTTGAAAATGCTTTTCATCCTCACAAATTTTGGAAACTAAACTTTGTTACGGGCAGTAAGTACAATGGGTAGCATAGTACAATATGGGCCAGATTTTTGTAGAAAAAAATGTTAATCAGAGAATAGTTTCAGAAATGGTAACTAAGTAAAGTTTCACTCCTCTGCATCTCTGCCCTTGTCTCTGCCAAGTAAGCACTGCAGAGGAGCCTTATATATGTAATAGTGCAGAGACTTCCACCACTTCCTGATTTTGGATGTTTCATTCCAATCAAACGTAAGTGAGTCAGATATAATAAATGAGTCATATGAATATAAATTTTGCCAAAAATTCATTTTAGTCAGTTTGAATGGCTGATAGCTTCTATTGTGGTTTCAGTTGCCTTTATGTTTTTTTTTTTGTTTGTTTTTTTTTTCAATGTTTCATGGAGACAAATTCATACCAAAAGAACAATCAAATGCAGTTGGTTTTGCAAATATCCTAAAATTCTCCAGCAAACTCCATGCATTTTTCAGGGAGTAAAAAATGACTATTACAGAGATAAAACACAGCCTGAAAATATGTAATGCTGCGAAAATGACTAAAATACGTTTTACTAATGCAGAAGTACTGTTAGTAAACAGCTAAAGTGTACTTTGAGAAAAACATCATGGTCCACAAACAAATTCAGGACACGACTTACAAATAAACACAGCGAGTGTATCTGAATGCACTCACTCTGTTTTGTGAATCATGGGGCTCTCAGCAGGGTTTTATCTCCTGTCAGCTTCTTTGACAAATGTTTTCCTCACTATGTGAACCCCTTTAGCAAATATGCTGAGCAAAGTACATATTGTACCAGCAGGTGGCGCCCTTTAGAATATTGTAACTTAGACAAAATCTAATAGCTGCTTTTCTGGCTAGCCTTTCAACTCCACATTCATCTCCATTGTTTGGCACTTTACAGTAGTGCAGTGCTTCAGTCAATAGATGTGACAGAAGACGTGAGTAGTATGTGCTCAGTTTATAAAACCCAGCAAGTCCCAAACTAAAATTGTTAATAAGGCTAGCCACAAGAGCTATGGCATTACTAACTTCAATTTTCTATACGTCCATTCTACCTGCATCCCCTAAATTTTAAAGAGTTTGTGACTGCGTGGACTGCCAAGTGACGTGTTGTAAAACAATGACAGAAAACTGACAATTGGAGTTTTTCGCTTGCTAGAAATTCTTTCAAATTCTTTGAAAAAATGATAAGATCACTCTTTGAATAGCACCACCCGTTGTTGTGAACCATCATTTTCCCAGCACTTGGGATTGCTACCTGCACTCTGGCACTCACAATCAGTTTACTTTGTAGAAAGAATTTTGTCAACAAAGTTTAGATAAAGTCCTGCTGGTATTCACACGATACACACAATACATTACATCTATTTGCGAAACATGATAATGTTTGCAAACTTTGCCCTAATTATTTGCTAGTGCTTTTTGTAAAACATGTTGTATTTGTTTGCAAAATGGGCTGTGTTTGCCAACTTTGTCCTATTTGATTAATAGTCAGATTATGTATGTAGAAAGCGCACTGAACTTTTTTGTGAATATTAGGACATTTATAAAACAACCTGAATTAGGATCCTTAGGGGTTTCTTTTACAACATGTAAACACACACGCACACAGACACAAGCTACTTCCAATCTGTCACACATTTCCCCTCTTACTGTAGGGCTCAGAGCTGGGTGGGTGGTCCATTGGTCGGTGGAGCCAAGACGGTCTGGACATCCATCATAACTTCCCTGACCTGAACTCTGTTCTGTGGGAGGCAGAAGCTCGAAAATGGGTCCCACGAAAAGTCCACAATCACCACATACCCATTCCAGAGTGGTACCAGTCTAAAAATGCCTCGGTCAGTTATGACTTCAGTATAAACAAGCAGTTTGTTGATATGTGTTTCAGAAAGATGCCACATGTTGGGTGCAACTCATGTTGTAAAATTGTTTTAATGTGGAAGAACAACAGAAAACATGCAGGTCACGTACCTCTTATAAAAGGGCATGACTATTTCCATTATTGAGTTTATTTTTGGCATTTCACCAAATTTAAGTCTGTTTCCTTGTGAGAAATCTGGATGTGTTTAGCAGACCACTGACTGTGATGGAGTTCAAAAACATGACTTACAGTAGTACAGACTGAAGCTATACTGAAGACTAAAGCTAGAGTATTGTCCTCAGTCACCCCTTTGTGTGTCTGTGTGTGTTTGAAAACAGACGCTTCACGAACAGTGCGTGTGCTCCACTGCAATGCTAATTTGCCTTTATTTTTTGATTATTGGATCACATGCAAATGTGAATACCAGCTTTGGGGTAAACATTTCCACAGCACTAAGTGCTGGACAGGCTCCACCTCTCCTCATGGATGGATTCTCAGCCACCGCAGCTCACACAAGAAAACTTTTTACAGCTTTTGTGTCATCTACACCGATGTGGAACAGTGAATTATTTAATACTAAGAATGCAAATACACAAGTTAGTTAATTATGCAACAGACGATCAGTATGTTTTTAATTTAGGCCATGAGTAGTTTAAGGTTTATAAGTGCGATAACATATGTGCTCTGTCTTAGAAGATGCAAAGAGAATCCGTTTTATATAAGCCTCTTGAATAACCTTGGGCACTGAGTCGTGATGTTCTGCTCCGTTGCCCGGGCAGGTTGCTGTGGAGACAAGGGCATTGATTGCATGGATGGAGAAGATCCCTTTTGTGTTGGGTGGCAACCTCCAGGGGGGAGAGCTGGTAGTCACCTTCCCGTACGACCGAGCTCGTTCGCAGGGCGTGCTCCGGGAACAGACGCCCACCCCAGATGATCACGTGTTTCGATGGCTGGCATTCTCTTATGCCTCCACCCACCGACTGATGACGGATGCAAGTCGTCGAGTGTGCCACACTGAAGATTTCGCTAAGGAGGATGGAACCATCAATGGAGCCTCATGGCACACTGCAGCAGGGAGTAGGTGTCGTTTACTCCTCAATCTCTCGACTGATTAATGTTAATAAGATCTTCAGTTCAAACTTATGTCAGTGACATAAGAGTGACATAATATGTCATAAAGATCTCGTGATAATGGTTACAACTGGTCATAACAGTTGATGTCAGCATATGACATAAACTGCCAGAATCCAGCAAAACTCTGACCATTTATATATGACATAACACTGTACAGAAGTGATGTGTCCTGCAGCCTAGACAGCTGTGGGCATTCTTTGGATCAGTGAATCTCTCCCAATGGGCTTGTTTTAATTGAATTTTAATCCTTTCTCTGTTTGACATAATACCCATTTTTTTCCATTTCATAGCACTTTTATGCCAATGTCATGTCCGTTCCACAGAAACCAGTCCCTCAGTTATGCCAACGTCATGTCCGTTCCACAGAAATCAGTTTTGTTTAGGCAGCTGCACAAGTATTTTCTTAGCTGTCTGTTTGGATGTTTATGTAAATGACTCTCTATTTTCTTGGCATTTCGTTTGACCTTTTAGTTTCAAAGAACTTCAGAAGAACATTCTGTTTATCAGTATTAGATTAATCTCTGCCAAATAAACACACAGCTGATGTGTTTGTTTGATGCATCGTCTCTCAGGCCTGGCTTTCAACACTTTGTCAAAACTTTTGTTCAAGTCAGGAAAAATTGTCAAGTTTTTATTTATTTATTTGGCAAATTTTCTTTTAGGTCAAAATATAAGCAAGTAGAACAAAAAGAACAGAAGACAAAGACTCAAATCAAATATAATTATATAACAATGTTCCTCTTATAAACTGTTATGAACACATTAATACAGTACTTTACTAGCTTCTTGTCTATGAATGACAAAAAACCTCTAAAAATATCAGAATCCAGCACATGCTAGTCATAAATACTTCCTCAAAATTGAAAAATATCGGAAGTCCAGAGAAATCATAACATCCCTCATAACATCTGAAAGCAGTGAGCGGTTTTCTTGGCCTGTCGGTCTTAGATATGCTGTTAGATGTTCTGTTGTGCTTTTGACAGGTATGAATGACTTCAGCTACTTACACACTAACTGCTTTGAGCTGTCCATGTATGTGGGCTGTGATAAATATCCCCATGAGAGTGATCTGCCCGATGAATGGGAGAACAACCGTGAGTCTCTGCTTGTCTTCATGGAACAGGTGTGTTTTTTCTGTTTCTCTCTCTCTCTCTCTCTCTCTCTCTCTCTCTCTCTCTCTCACACACACAAACACACACTCACACACACATAAAAACACACACACGCACCCATGTGTGTGAGTGCACATTTATGAACATACTCACATGTGCACCACAGCAAGTCTCTGAAGGGCCTGGGGCATGTGGAGAAGTTCCTCTCTCATACACAAACAAATACACACACACACACACACACACACACACACACATGCACGCACGCACCCTTATATACATGCAGTAACCCACATGTCTTCATTCTCAAACACACACACACACACACACACACACAAATACATGTCATACTAGTAGCCTATACCATTATGAAAGGTACTTTTAACGGTTATATAAAGACAAGATGATGAATTGCACCAAGCAGTTTCTGCATGAAATTACACGCCTGCAATGATGGTTATCACAGACTTCGCGCTATACTGCCCTGAAACCAAGGAGGGATGAAAAAAAATATATATATAAGAATTATTTTGTGAGGAAATCAATTTACTGTTCATTTCACCACTGCCGTTACCACCGGTCATAACACCCCACAGTTCACTTGGGGGAGACAGTCAATGAGTCTATGCCAAACACAGACACACAGATTTTTCAGGACATGTCTTGCTCCATATAATATTTGAAGACTTGAGTTTTAGGCAGACTTTGGGTTTTAGGCTCAATTATCTGTTATCTGTCACTGCTGCTTCACACTTACTCTGATGTCCCAATTATGTATCATAACACATCACATTGCCTTTTAAATGCTGACAGCAATTAGCAGAGTGCATTAAAAATGATTTTATTTTGGAGACATGTGTTTGTGTGTGTGTAGTTAATTCAGTAAAGGTATGAAGCACCAAGAGATTCAGCTGAAGATTAAAGTCTTTAAACAGAGATATGAGAGGGTTGTGTGAAATGACAACCAGATAATCCACTAGAGGTTAGAGTGTTCCCGTAGTCTCCTCAGAGTAAATATTTATGTGTCAAGACATTCCTTAAAATACTGAAACAAAAACAACAGGAAAATGACACTAACTCCTAAAGTGCGACTGCTCAGATGAACTACTACTAATGTTCTTCTAAATCATATACGCAACAGGTGGTTTCCATCTGTTGTTAAATATCACATCTGATTCAAATATTAATTATGGTTATTAAGTTTGCCAAATGCCGTGAGCATTAAAAAGTGTGTCTCTCAGTTTTTGAAATTTGTGTGTGTGTGTGTATGTGCATGTGTGTGCGGGTGTGCGTGTCATGTGTGTTTGTGTGTTCGTGTGTGTGTGTGTTTGTGTGTGTGTTCGTGTGCATACACGCGTGTGTGTGTGTGTGTGCGTACATGTGTCTGTGTGTGTGTGTGTGTGTGTGTGCATGTTTATTTAATATGATGCAGGTACATCGTGGGATCAAAGGAGTGGTTAGGGACATGCAGGGGAAGGGAATACCTAATGCCATCATTTCTGTGGAGGGGATTAATCATGACATTCGCACCGGTCAGTGCACTACTCTCAGTCAATATATTACACACCACCACTCAAATCCACTTACCTACTCCCAGAGCACATTCAGAAAATTCATAGATTCAAGTTTGTCCTTCTCTGTTCCTCAGCAATCTCCAGGTATCTCTAATGTGCATTTTATTCATGTTCTAGCATCAATATCAACTGATCATTGAGTCCTGCAAAACTAACGGTGCTTGTTTTGGTGGAGAGAACTCGTGAGCAAAATGGAAAGGGGTAATCAGGCAGAAAGTTCTGGAAACAATTATTATGTTAGACATTTATGCTCAGCCATCAGGTGCCTCCTAGCAACTAACTAAGCCTTTAAATATGAATTTTCTAATCATATGACAATGACCATATCAACAGCATTAACTTGATAAAACCAGTCCGATGTAAAATTCTGTATCATTCAGCCACTGGGTGAAGACAGCAGTCTGCACAACACAGGCAAGCTCTAACAATCAAACGAGCGTGGCGATGTAAATATGTTTGTCTTGCATAAGCAAGCACCGCAGCACAGGAAAAGTGCCTGAGAGTAAGCTTATATTCTGCAATCAAAGCAGAGTGTGTCTGATACCCACAGGCATCGGTAACTCCCTTAACGCCCCAAATCTGCTTAATTTCCCAACATGACTCATCGTTATGCTGATTTTCAGAGAAGCATTTCTTCTAACAATGCTGAAGAACTGTACACCATGCCGTGTAACAGCCTCAGGCCAACAGACAGGGTGTGTAAGACCGATGTGGTAATTGGTGTGTTGACGTACATTTCATATAAGATCTCTTCACCGCCAAAGAATTGCTTGGATTACATGTTGGCAATTGCAATTATTAGCGGTATGTTGATTTTCCGGGATTCTTTTTTTTTTTTTTTTTTGCTTTCTTCTTAAACTTTGAAACTTTCATCAAGTCTGATCTTTTGTCCAATTTTGGGGGAAATAGGAGTGTTTTAGGACTGATCTCTGCACAGCTGAGCTGTCATGAATGACTCTCATTTATTTTTGGAATGAGAACTTGGCTTTGGATCACTGGATTCTCCCATCGGAATCCAGAGAAAGGCAACGTCTCTCAGGATGTGGGCCTGCAGACCAATGCTGCTGGATCTGAATGTATGAACAACACCCCAAAAATACAGTGCAAATGGGCATATCTTCTTATTAACATCACAGAAACCTCTGTTTCCTTTACTTATAGTTCAAGGACCAAAAAAACATACAATGGATATGAAAAAGATGCTAACTACACTGCAGCAAACTACTTTACGTTATCTAAAAGGATAACTAGACTACTACTGAACCTAGCCTAGCTGTGCAACGTTGGCAATGCTGATCATGGCATTGGTTTAACAGCATTACGAACATTGGTAATAGTAGGTTTTTATTCACTTAGGGCTCGGTGACTGACTGTAAATGACAGTAATCATATTTCACAGTCCCTGGAGGCCGTGTGTGTGTGTGTGTGTGTGTGTGTGTGTGTGTGTGTGTCTGAGAGAGAGAGTGAGTGAGTGTTACTGGTGGATTTGTATGAAGGTGAAAACTTTGCCCATCGAGCAAATGAGAAGTGGATGAAAGGCATTGCGTTAGCCTCAGGTTAGCTTTTGATTTCAACCCACTCAGACCCTGTGCCGTAGGGAGACAGGTGAAAACAGCACAAACACTCTGGGCAGAGATGTTTCTGAAGTTATTTAGAACATGGTTGAAAACGAAATGGGAAAAAAAGGGCAACCTGACTGCTCTCTCTTCCATCTCTGGCCCACTTGTGATCAGCAGCAACTTTGTCACATTTCATTTGTGTTAGATATTTGCATTTGTGAAATCTTCATTTTGCACTGCAGAACTTTTCCAGACATTACTGTCTGAAACTTGTCTGTCAGTCTACCGGTATTACACGTCATATTCACGGAGTGAATCCGAAATAATTCTTGCAGATTTGCAGGCTGATGAAACTGATAAGAAAAAAAACCCCAAAAAAACTACAAGCTTTGACACGAGCCTGATTCGGATTGCATAACTTTCTGTAGTCATAGCCTCAGGTAAGAAAGAAGTTCGTCAGGAGCAGTTACTGAGGGGTTCAGATTTAAGCTGAGCAAAATATGAAAACGACAGCATGGAAATGATGCTAGTAGAAAGACGTGGCTATCTTGATCAATAAATCAGTGTTGTTATAAATTTGTTAAAGTTGTTAGAACATGTTTGTGTGTGTCGAACATGAATCTGTGTGTGCGTTTGTGTGTATGTGTGTTTGGGAATATGCTATATGCTATTTTTTAACATGAGGTGTTGCTTCTACAGTCTGTTTGTTCTTGAGACAAAGTTAAAGTTATGGTGTGTTCTCCTCTCTGTTTGAATGGAACTTGTGTTATCCTTACCAAACCAGACTCTGCATGAATTTGAAACTGGTCCACTGGACTTTCTCAAGATATAGTAAAAGTTTAAGTATTGGGTGTCTTGCATGAAAAATACATTTGATAGCGCCCTCTAGAGATCACCACAAAAACATGTCAAGTCTGTTATTGACAGCAGCATTCTCTCTCTTTTCTCTCAGCCACGGATGGGGACTACTGGCGACTCCTGAACCCTGGAGAGTATAAAGTCACGGCCAGGGCAGATGGCTACAGCCCCAGCAGCAAAGTGTGTGAAGTGGGTTACGAAATTGGCGCCACTAGGTGCGACTTTGTCGTCAGTCGCACAAACCTCTCCCGAATTAAAGAGATCATGGAGAAGTTTGGCAAGCAGCCCATAAAGCTACCCCTCCGACAGATCCAGAAACGCCCCAGACAGAGGCGTCTTGGGACATAGGGAACGAGAGACAGAAAGAGAAAGAGTGAGAAAGAGAGAGAGAAAGAGAGAGAGAGATCGATTGGGGACTAGTTGTGCTCCTGTTGCTGCCAGTGAAACTTTTTATGAAAAAGACAGAGCTCAGCCTGCCTGCACAAGGCTGACAGTGGCATTTGATTTTGGGGGAAATAAACGCAGAAAGCTGCTGCTTCGGTTACCTTGGTTACAGAGTTTTTGCTCTCAAGCATACGATAAGCATTCTGTCATTACTTACAGTGGCTTTAACCTAATAATAAAGAGGATGTGGTGTGTCTCTTTGTTAACTTGCATTAAAAGTAAAAGCTAAGTCTTTTGATTTTTACAGTAAATCTCTATTAATTAACAGAAATTACATGACATAATTAACAAATAAATATTAATATATGCATGAAACAAACATCCTAAGCCATTTATAGTGGTTCATCAAACATTTGATGTTGCTGTGGGCAGCTTGAGGGTAATGGGGACAAACCGGGCAAAGCTAGATCAATGTTGTCGTTCCTGAAATTACAGTCACGCCCAATCAGACACTTCAATTAAGATTCAGACTTAATCCATGTTTACACTTTCTGGTTAATGTTTTAGGCATTACCATGAGTATATGGGGTATTACAACTCACTGTAATGGAGGATATGTTTGGTGACATTATTTGTGAATTGGCCTTTGATGTAAAACACAGCTTGCAAATCCAGTGGCAGAATTAAAGGACTATTTGTATCATCATCAAGTAATTAACTTCATTTGACTGAGACTTCCTTTTAATAGGAATCATTATCATTGGACACTGTTATGTGTTGAACTGTCTACAGATTCACTCTGTACAACTCCAAATGATAATAAACTAGTTTGTCTGACTTTACGGTTACTGTTAAAATTACAAGAAAAAATTCAAGAAAGTTTTGAAAATATATTACGATCTTATCTGATCAGACTGTGTTGTTTAAAGAGTAAAGCTTTGATCTAATGCACATAAAGAATGTTTTTTATTTTGTAAAAGTATATTTTAAAGCTGTTTTTCTCTCATTTAATACTATTTAATATGTTTCTGAGGAAGAGTTGTATCAGTGAAAGCAGGGTATTGTTTAAAGTAAGGCCTTGTCTGCAAATTTACCAAAGAAAACAAAAAGAAGAAAAGAGAAAAACGCTGTAACAGTTTGCATTTACTCTGATATCCACTAATATTTACCATGAACCTGTGCTGTGCTGCTTGGAATGTATCTCTGTTCATTCGCATTTCCGATCATCTCTAACAATGTTATTTGCTTTATGAGCATTTGTTCATAATGTGAATGCCTGACATTTGAAATGTATAGAGCAAACAAAAAAAACCCAAAAACAACAACAAAAAATAAAAATTAATAAATGTTGACATTAAATCAGCCTGAGAACATTTTACATGGCTTCTTAAAAGAGAACATATGAGAAGACTCAAACTACAGCAACACTATGGTCAGGCCTCTGTCAATCACCCAGAGACAGAGAGAGAGAGAGTGAGGGTGTGTGTATGTATGAATGTGGTTTATTACATATTACAGGTGTGTTTCGAAATCACAGTTACTCAGCAAACTAGCACTGAACTGAACCACCAATGAAAAGCATGGATTGTGTTAACCTCATACAGGAGTTCATGCTCTATCTAATGACTGTCTTGGAGATGAGTCGTTAATTACCCTGCATTCTCCAGTGCTGTCAGAGCTGCCTAATTCCCCCACCAGCTCTGCGGGGGAGCTGAGCTTCCTTCGTGCATTTATGAGCAGTTTTCTGGCCATAAATAAAAAATGGTTATGAACAACATTTCACTTCTAGTAGATATTCTCTAAAATCTTTCTAGATCTAAACATTCTTCTTTCTAATTTTTCCTCTTTTACTAAAACTCCTTTTTAGTCATGGAGTACACTTAATCTGTGCCATGAAAACAGACCCCTAGACCTGTGATATTTGGAGATCCCCAAGCCTCCCCACTCTTCTCCTCCACACACTTTCAGCAGACACCTCCTGGGCTTATCCGGCAGGCAGTACCTGGCATTTCACCAGAGCGCTGAGTGGGAGAAGGTACTGGAAGACAACCAATTATCTTGTTCTCAAGAAGGGGTTGCATTGTCTTTGATATGGTATTAATATAGTGCAGCAATTTCCTCTCTAAGACAATGGAACTGGACTGTTATTGGGCTTGAGAGAGACACCATTGACATTATTGATCCCCAGACACAGTACACGCTAAGCAGTAATGATGCTGTAGACCTCATATCACAGTCTAACCAGTTCCTCTGTAAGCCATCTGTGTTTGTGATACACTGTTCCTCCCAATTGCAACTTTAAATATTTCAACATTGGATAAATACAAACAACTGCTTAACAGATGAGAGACCGAACTAAACATTTGATTGAAAAACAAGAGCTACCAACACTGGAGTGCATTTTTTATGTGTCTGTTGCAGCATTCTGTGCAGGTCAGAATTAGGCACCTGATGTTAAGTAGGAGTCTCAAATATTCCCAGAGCTGGAATATGCCCACTGCAATGGGAGGCTGCTGACGGGAGGGGGGTCCCTGGCATGTGTGGCTATCTTCAGACGGACTCATGTGGAGTGGATCAGAGTTCGGACCCCTCTGCCCTCTCTCTCCATACAGGCTGGATGCTGTACAGATGTGCAGGAGGCCTTCGGTCTTCATCTGACCCCCACAGCAGTTCAAAGCCTCACTGTCCCTCTGAAGTTCTGCCAGCCTTTTGAAGTGTTTGCATGTTTTGTGTGTGTGTGTGTGTGTGTGTTTTAATGTGTATTTTTACAGATCCCATGGGAGGCTGGCACCATGCAAACTCTTGCTCACTCTCTCTCTCTCTTGCCCTGCAACGTTGACCGCTGCTCCCATCTTGGGGAAACATATTTGGCATTTGGCTGAACCGTTGAGAATGAGGGGTTGTTGACAGTTTTCTGACAATAGGGAACAGAAAGAGGGAAATTAAGGAACGATAAGCAAAAATAAACTCGGATAACCCATCCGGGAATCCAGTTCCCAGGGGAAATGGCTGAGTGAAAACCAACCAAATCATTGGCAAAATGAACATTTTAAACAGGATAATTCACTTGGTTTCAGTCTTTAAGTAGACATACGTGTCCAGTCCATGACGTGGTATGGTGTGGAGATGTTATTACAGCTTGCAGAGAGTCAAAGCACAGTGTTGTCGATTATGTGAGCAACGCCACATACACAGATGGATCTTATCTATGGCTTGCTCTCCACTGTCTGGAAGCTATTTCAGAGTGAGAACATTTTTGGCCTGAGCACAACAGGGATTCAAAACATAGTGTGGTTCTGTGGACTGCTGCATCATACACTGACATATCAACCTGAAAGAGGTCCTCTGCAAGACACACACATACACACACACACACACACACACACACACACACACACTGCAAAATGCACAAAAGAAACACTTTCACACTGTCTTGTTTCTAAAGCATCATATAATCAGCTCTCTGTTTGGCCTATTCAGCCCAGCAGGGACAGCTCCAGCGCTGAGATGTACCTCACACAGAGTCAGAGTCCTCCAACTGTGATTAACCTCCAACCACTTCTGCACCTGGAGGCTCTCTTCAACACCAGAGGTATGATTCAGGGGTTGGAAATCACAGCCATTCACTACTCCATCACCCACTGCAAGCGTGGCCATTTAATTACCAGGAACAGAACAGTGTGAAGAGGAAAAACCTTCCCTGAAGCAGAAGAGAGCCTGCAGGTGGTAGACAAACCTGAACTGCGACGTGTTACAAAAGAGTCAACTGCTGTCCCTTGTCTGCCCCATTGCATTCTCTGAAACCTTTTTAATACTGATTTATGTTCTCTTTGGTGGCCTTGTGGGGTCACCGGTGGGACCATAAACCTCTTAACTAAAGAAACGATGTTGACGTAATTTCTCTGGAAACTCTTCAGATACTAAAGAGGCTCTTGGTGAGTGCTTCATAACTCTAAACCCATGACACATATTAACATAGAACAATTACACAAATAACACACTTAAAATATTACTCAGCATATACTCAGCACGGTTTCACAAACAAAGAGAGACATCCCTTAGAATTAATCATTGTAAGAGACAAGTGTTTTCAGTCTGACATTAAAATGCTCTTTGTATTACTCACAACCAAACTAAAAGTATTTGCTTTTTGGTGGCATACATTGCTGGACTAGCAACATTTTTTTTTTTTAATTAACAGACGATAAAATTCAGTGATATAATTTCAAATAGTGCTCTTATTAGAATGTATTTTCTGAAATGTTTTGTACTACATGAAATTATTTTAAGGTTAAGTACTTTTCATTCTTTTGGGTATGGGGACCATTTTCAACATAGTCTTCATCACAGAGATGGGGACTCAAGTTTGCGACTTGTACTTGAGTCGCACTTAAGTTGCGCACATAGTGACTTGCAGCTTGACTTGAGACTCGTCCTCAAAAGACTCGATACTTGACCCAGACTCGAGATTTGTGACTTGTGAACAATCTTTATTTTATTTATTTATGCGTTTGTTTATTTATTTGGCGCATTAACATTAAGGAAATGTCTGATGAGCTGCATGTCATTCCCTCCCTTATTATCATATGTAACTTTACGCTTACATGCAACCACAGATGAGTGTAGGCTGCAGTAACAACACAGTAACCATGGCGAGCATACCTGCAGCTGCTGTGCCGTTTGTGATAACCTTTGGCTGTAATGCCTTCACACAAGGGCCAGACAAAAGAATGGCTAAATGCAAGGTGTGTGGTATCAAAATGAAGGATGCTGGACTGACCACATCAAATTTTATTGGGCACCTCAAAACGCACTCAGATAGCTCAGTCAGTCACTTGGTAGTGTGAAAGATGAGTTAACATTAGTGCCATGTTAGCAAACATGTTAACTCAGCATCAATGTTCTCTGAATATTTTGAAAAGATGAGTGAATGCTGCAAAATACAGTTGTTAACTTTTTAAAGGAAAGCTTTCATTGTGTGTTTTTTTCATACTGCATTGCAATAGCCAGTTTAAAGTGATCATATAAAGTGGTCAGTGTTCTGAGCAGACCGGATGGCACGCAGCAGATGATAGAACGCTCATTACAACCATAAGACTTGAGACTTGACTTGGACTTGTGACCAAAGACTTGAGACTTGACTTGGACTCTAGCTCAAAGACTTGAGACTCAACTTGGATGTGCAAAAAATGACTTGTGAGCATCTCTGCTTCATCATCGTCATTGTCATCATCATCATCATAAGCAGAGGTGTTGAACTGTCTCCAGATAAACTGATTTTGATAAATATATTGATATAACGTATAGATTTCATATATCTATTTCAAAAACGTACTACACATTCTACGTTATATATTTTATTTTGGAGAGTTCACATACAGAGATAAAACACTCTTTAGTGTCACTGGCATCTATTCATAAACACCACTTAAATATAAAATATCTCCATTTATAGTCACACACTCTAAAACAGCAATCACATGGATATTCTTTTACACAAAAATATTTTTCACTTTTAAACATTGTCAGTTATTACAATCTAAAAGTTGTTTGTTTGTTTGTGTATGTAATGATGTTTTTAAATCTTTGTAGAGGTTTATGCCACTAAGAAACAGCACATTTTACATATTTCTCATTCGAGTGAAACATATACATCATATTTCAGTGCAAAATAACAGCAAGACTCCACTATCATATAGCGTGTTAACATTTCTTTTAGGAGGAGTCACTCAGTCTTTACTTTTGGAACAAAATTATGAGGCATGGAATTCCTCCCCAATCCGTATGCTACAGTTTCCTTTGCATCTTTGTTAGTCAGCATTCACAACTATAAGATTCAGTAAAATATCCATGTTGACAAAATTACCACAGATCTCGGCTATGTCTCGAAATACACAGGTACATACTTAGTACTTGTAATATCTGCCTGTGCATTTCTAATGATGGTATTATGTAGCTGTTAGTTACATGCCCAAAACCAAAGTGTTACACAGATCCGTGAGGTATAAATAAAAATTTCATAAGGCAATGAAACTCCAATAAGCTCTCTTTTCTTTTCATGATAATGTCAATCAACTCATATTCTACAGGCTATAGATTGAGTATCATATAATCCAGATTATATCAAGCTTCATATTGAAGGCAAGGCAATCAATTTTCCCATGACGTGTGACCAAAATGAAGTCCAATCTACAAGCAAACATGATTTATGAATTGGCCTCCCAAAAAAAAAAAGAGAATAGGGGAAAAAAAAAGAAAAAACTAGACTGAGACATAAAAAAATCTGTAAATAAATCTGTATCTATTACTAGAAAAGTTTGCAGCAAAGGTTATTAGCACAAATACTTGGTTTCAATCGTTCGGTCAGAGTTTAAGTGAGCAGATCATGAAAAAACGCACAGGAATGTTACTGACTGTACCTGTTATAGTTCTGTAAACATGGACCATGTACCTTCTACACACAATGTATTCTGAGTTCCATCACACAGCAGTTCATTACATATAATCTTGTGATAAGAAACAGTAGCTGCCCATATTTCAATTGTGGCAATGTAAACCACATGCAGTGACAATTCCCAAAAGCCTTATGCTAATTTATGAATACATTAGAGTTTTTCAGAAATGTAACAATGATATTTCATAAATACAAGATTCATAGAAAGCTCATAGAAATCATATATTGACCAAAAACAAAGACAGAAACTAACAAACAAACAAACAAAAATCACTGAAGCAAAAAGCTCTTGAAACCCAGATAAATTTGGAAAGAGCATGAAATATGACAGAACCTATACAGTTCACACATAACAATTTCTGCTTTTTCCCCTTTTGAATTCCTACACATACACATAATTCAATTGTATAAATTTATATTGGGTCAACCAGGGTAACTGGAGCTTGAACCAATCATTAATTGCTATTCCAATCCTTTTAGCAGATTTGATCAGCAGTTCTGCTCTGAAATGCCGAGTAACAGATTCTGCTGCCAGTTCACAATGTGTCATTAGCAAATGAAGTGTGGGTGATTTTTTGCTCATTAGAGTTGATGTGTATTACTTTGGCAGGATGGAGCTGCTCTCGGGGAAATGTCATCACGTTTTAATGTGATGGAGTGCTAATTCAAAAGCTGTGCTAGCTGCCTCTGTGAAGTAAAAGAATAAAAATTGAAACAGTCCTCTAAAATCCAGATTCTGACCATTTCCATGTACAGTACGGTTCAATTTCATGCCCTTCAACCTATGATACACAGCAGAGGCAACTTTGATTCCTATTTTTGGGGTTTACCATTGCCTCAAATTCCTTTCTGCTGTATTACCTGACTTGCCAGCTGCCTGAAAATCAAATGAGAGTGCTGCACTGAGAGAGGTCAGTTTTCTTCAGGTGACAGCAGTGTTTTCAGTATGTATTACAGCATAGACACCCCCATGACAATCCCCAGTGTTACAAATCTGAGAACAGAGTAAGACAAAAACTCATTCGTAGTCTCTTAGTCTATCCCTTACCGCAGTAAGCAATTGGTAGTAAACAATTGCACTTCAGTGAGGTGTAAATCATTACTTTCATTGTCACTGCAAAACTATCATAAAAAGCAATCAAGCAAAGAATGGCTAGCTGCACCCTTGCAGAAAACTTAAAATGGTGGCTTTACTGAAAGGTGCTGAATCACCAAAAAAAAAAAACACAGTTCAAAGACTCACTGTCAACAAATCATCCATGGGTCACATAATTAGACCCACACACTGGGATCCTCAAACTTATATCCACATTTTGGATTCCGCATTCCAAGATCCTTAACTAAGATCCACATATTAACATCTTCATACTGAGATCCTTACACTAAGCTTCTCACACCAGTACCCACATTCTAGAATCCACGTTTGGGAATCCGCATTCTGAGATCCATGTTCTGAAACTCACATACAGAGATCCCTTTACTAGGATACTCACACTGCAAATCCATATAATGGGAGCCATTGAGAAATTCAACAGCTGATTCAGTCATGCACTTTGAATGGTATACTCTCCTAATACCTGCAAAGATAATAAGACCAACAGACAACTGGAGATCCCCCTCAAAGAAAGAAAGACCTTCATATAGACATTATGGACAAAAATTCACTGGACAAACCCACTGAAATATATAAATAAGTAGACCCTAGACAAATAGGGTTCAATCAACACTTTCTGATACAGACACCTTACACTTCTGATACAGAAAACTACAGTGAATGCAGAGAGTTACACAAGACTCTTCTGATAATGTGATTCAGAGCCTACTCAATGTGTTCCAGAGCCAGCAGCCAACAATCAAGCACTCTGTTCCAGAATGTGGCTTGACGTATTCAGTTAGGCAAAAATGTGGTTCCTCATAGTTAAAAATGGTAGCTAACATCTGACCTCTTTACCCTGGTGTTTGTTATCGGCATTAGCTAACTTTCTGTAGACAAGAGGAAGTGTTTCACAATTTGATAAAATATCAAAAGCACTTTCTAGACACTTGCAAACAAAACAGAATGTCCAGTTTGAATGATTGAAACTTTGGTGAGCAAACAAGGTTAGTTTCTGAAAATTAGCCCAACTGAGTGCCATTTGAGTTCAACTAATCCAATTCAATTTGAAAATGCATGTTTTAAAGAGTGTCTAACTTACTCTGAGACCAAGAGAGATTGATGAATTAAGTACCACCCCATTCCAATCACAAATTTTTGCAAAAGCTAAGCGTGGAAATCTCCCCTATGTAATTCATAAGAAAGGCTATAACATAAATACTTATTGCCAAATCTAAGAGTGATCATAATATTGTTTTCAAACAATTCTAGGTCAAATATAATCAATGTATTTTTTATTATACCATGTTTCATTTCACAATAAAATTATTCAACTTTACCAGTCAATAACTGTTATCTATGATCGGCTCACATGACATCACAGTCCAGATAACTATTCTGTTCATCAAAATAAAAGCTGAGCTAATTGTTTCATAGCATAAACATTATGATCATAGAGCCTAGCATCCTAAAACCACTATAGGGTTATCAGAGTTTCAGTTTCCCCATCATGTCATCAAAGTTAAGAATGATCACAGTAGATGAGTAGCCTGCAAACCACCGAACACATTAAAGTCAAAACAATGCAGCAGGCTGCCAGTGTTTCCAATGGGGCATATTTCTCTTGGCAAAAAGATTTCAGGCATCCTCTGTTAACGTATATTGAGCCGCATGAGAAAGGCACTAAATATGTGGAGGCAGTTCTCTGCTCCGGAGGCCACGCCGAGGCAGACCTGCCAATTATGTTACCGTTGATCTATCAACCCCAGGGTTAGGCATCAGTCACCCAGCATCCAGGCCAAAGACAGAGGGTTTCCCATTACCGCTCACCTCATGCCACTACTAGGCTGCAGGGAGGAGAGTTTTAATTGGTTTCAGAGTGCACTTGCCGTAGCCTTGTAAATAAGAAAAAAAATTGCTAGAAGATTCTACAAGAACGCTGAGGTCATACATTAAGTCTGTGGCTCAGAGAGTTCTGATGTATTAGCAGCTAAAGTTAAAATAACAGCTACCCTATTGATCCTTCTAGGGGCTCAGTATTGGGATGTTAAATAGGAAAAAAAAAACGCACCTTTTCATTTCTGTTGAGTACAGAGTATTGAGTTCACATCAAGCTCACTTCAGCTTGTTGTTCAAACACTTTAAAAAAAGTGCATTTCAAAGTTGCACACAAATGTCATAGTTTTACTGGGGGGAGTAAGACATACACTGCTGCCAATGAGACAGCTGCTTGTGTCACAAAACTCCAGTGTGCAGGGTGTGGCTTGAGCCAGTTTCTAATGCTACATGTCAACATCATTGTCAAAAAGTACATTTGTTTCCTGTTGAGACAGTGTAGTCCTAAAATTGCACCAATACTTTAGCTCATGACGCCTGATGGTGAAAGACAGAAATGTTAAAATGGTCCAAAAGAAATCTTCAGGTTTCAGATTAATGGTGCCAGTGACTTTTTGACCCAAGCTTTGCTTTGCAGCTCAAATCCATGTGCAGTTTTCCTGTCACATTAGCACAGCATGCCAAATCCATGAGCTACAATAAATGTTTCACTTGGAGGTCAATAGCTACCCCTACATCACAAGTCTGAATGGTCCATTAGTGGGCTTGAGAAATTACAAAGCAACAGCAGCAAGCCTGCTGAAGTTCACTTTTAAAACAAGGCAAACCTTAGATAAATTGTGCGTTGAAGTCTACAGAACAAAGTGAAACTTTACCATCCTTTACGACTGTTAAAGGAAGGACCACCATCCTGTGGCTGAACAACTCTTGAGGTTTGTTTTGCTTCTCCTTTTCCTCAGGCTAGTCTCGTTTCCAGTGTCGCACTCTCATATCCCGGCGCACTCACTCCACTGTCTGTACAATGGTGTTGGGTCTGTTCTCTCTTCCCCGATCGGACGAGTTTAGAGAGCTGCGTTTTAGTAGTCTGTTGATGATGTCAGAGCAGGTTTTCCTGTACTGGTGCCGGAGCAAAGAGTAGACGAAGGGGTCGCAGGCTGCTTTGCTGTAGGCCAAGCACTTAGTCACCACTCCCCAGTGCTGGTTAATAGATACTGCTGGAAACAGCTCCAGAATTCTGCCACAGAGAGAGAGAGGGAAGTATGACATCACCATGTTTACACTCATGATACTTCACCACGGTTGCAGCCACACCCAGTCATGTCACCATGCTGAACAGCTTGACTGTCCCATTTCACCTATTTTACAGCCAAACTCCTCGTAACAGCTATGATTGCAAGCCCAGTGCCTGGAGTAGCATCTCCTGACATGCAGTAAAAAACCTCTGATAGGGACATGTGCACATATTCCCATTACAACCAATGACAGCATAAGTATATGACAAGTATATGTGTTTTTGCTCATTGTCAGGAGATTCAGACAGGTCACTTGCAACCGTTCCCACCTTCAGGGTAGACTCAAAGAAACAACAGGCTTACAGAACAGACCAAAGAACTTTACAGAATTAACTGTCAAAACGTGAATCCACCGCTATGCTTAGATGGCTCTTTCCTTTATTATAAAACTTTGCCCTTTCCTCTGTTGTTGACTTACTAGACTGAACCCCTAGTGTTCTGGGAATTTCTTCTCGTGTTCTCAGACTCAACCAATTTTACTGAGCTGCCAAGCTTTCACCCAACAAAGCAAAAAAGCCGGAGCTGAGGGCAACACAACCCCTGTGAGCCGCCTGAAAGTCGGCAACAATCCAATTAATTTTATCATCATTTGATACAAGCGTGACTTCACTCTGCAGAGGAATGCCTATGAACTGGAGGCAAACAGGCAATTAAAGCTACCATTACACCACAGAAGCCCTGAGACCTTCTGTTACTTTCCACTGAATGTGTTTCAGTGCTCTCTCTCTCTCCTTCCTCAGATTCCTTTACAATCCACTTTGTTTTTAGTCTTTTTTTTCCTCTCCTAGTTTGGGAGGGGGAGGGGGGGGGGGGTTAGAGAAGGAAAGCATTTCTGCCTGCTAACGAACTCAGTGGCTTATGGGGGAAGATAGTGTTATTGGGTATATGTTTGGGTATTTGGGAAGCATGAGAAATAATGTGAAGATAACCATGACACATAAAGTACTCATTGTACAGCACTGGTGTTCTCAGCAGTCTTAAACAGCCTCTGACAGCATCGCCTCCCGGGCTTATCGTCCATGACGCCTCGCTTCAGGGAAGAGAGAGACCAGGGATGACATTGAGTCACTGAGTTAGAACAAGGGCGACGGACGAATTATAACTGGATTTACTGAGTCCGCTCAGTGATAACACCCACCCACTTAGCTGCCTCAACACACACACACACACACTCACACTCTCTCTCTCACACAGGCACACACACACACACACACACACACACGCACTCACACATGCACACACACATACTCTTACACAGGCACATACACACACACACACATGCACACACACACAGATGACCCACGTTGCACACACATATAATGGGGAGCACTTCCAAAAGCCCAGCTTTGCATTTCATTAGTCCACTTAAGGTTTGAGCCACTGTATCTCAGACATAACTGATGACAAGGTACCTGCTTAACTTGAGAGAGCTGCCAACCATATATTCACAATGCCTAACAGTCCCAGCTAACTGCACTGAAAAAAAACCCCAATTAAATCTATTGAAAAGACAGGATGTTTATAAAACTCCCCCTTTTCCCCCAGCCTAATTATCACTAAGCAGCAGTACATCTTTCTGAAACATAGAGGTAGAAGTAATGAGGTGGGGTTTAGTGTTTTGGTGTTGCCCCTTTCTATTGATAATTACTGACTTTTATACAAAGTGAACATGTTTCATAACTTTCTAGCCCTTTACCTTTTGCAGAAATTTCTTGATATGAAAACAAATGGGTAACATTTTTTAGAGGTCATATTAAACAAACTGAAGGATGAAAAGGCATATGTGGCAGCAGTGAAATATCAGTTTTCATGTAGTCAGCTCGGTGGTGATGCTTCTGCAGTGTATGGGGTTGGGTGAGGTGATGGGACCAGTGGGGGTTGGGGAGTTCTGGGTTGTCTCACCTGGTGATCACATAGGGAGCGAAGCAGACCACAAATGTGCCAATGAAAGTGCTAATCTTCCTGGTGGCTCGCTGTCGCCGTCTCCTCTGTTCCTCCAGGCATCGTTGTCGTACACTGCCAAGACAGAAAGGCCAGTATGAGTCTGTGTGTGTGAGAATGAGGGATCCAGTGAGTAAGAGTGAGAAAGTATGTGTGAGTACAGGGGGGAAGTTAAAACAGGGAGAATGGGGGAGAGATGTATAATACAGACAGAAAGAGAGAGAAGGAGAAAGAGAAAAGTGAAAGAGAGAATAAGAGTGCTGTCTCATTAGAAATGCCAGGTTATATGTGTGTGATGTAACATAACAGTTCCAAAAGGGTAAAACTTTTTTTCCTTGCAATATCCTGTGAGATTATGGCCAGTACTGACCACAATACAGATGAAGTATGAAAAATTAATGGACAAATTGAGCAGGTTTAGGAGCAGATAGTGCAGTGCTGAAATGTCAAATGAAGTGCTTTCAATACCAGCTTTAGCAACCAGCCCCTCCCTTGGATTCTTTCTTAGGTCACTGTATTCTAATAGCATTGAGATACTCAATTTCATAAGTTCCCATTAATATTATCTGTAAGCTCCCTTGGTCATAAGGCAAAGCAAAAACCTATGGCTCATATTAGCTCATGATGAGGGAGTGTTTCTACACATAAATTGGTTTCCCGGGATCAACTATGTCATCAAAGTTGACAGAATGACATCTTTCACCGCCCCCCACCCGAAAAAAATTACCCTTATATTTCAGTGGTGCTGTCTGGCGCGGAAATATTGTCAGAGCAGATTAATGTCCACCTTTAATCTTCTCGCCACATCAAATTTCCAGCTTTGCCATATAATATCTAAAACTGTTTAGCCTAGCTCACCCTGGAAATCTATGTAGTTGTTCTTTACATATACACTATAAATTTGTCCGACAAGCCTGTATATACACGAACAAAACAGCCAATTAAAACATGAATATATTAACACATATCTTCATGTATTCCGTATAGCACGGGATTTACCTTGCTCGGAGAGGGTTCTTACCTTGGATGTATGTCCACGAGTAGGACTAACGTCTGCATTGTAATAATGTCAATCCGTTTACAGTGGAAACGCGCGACTTTAAGCACTTTGAGGTAAGTCACACACAGCACGACAAAAGACAGGAGAAACGTCAGCGAGTGAAATGAAATTGTAAAAATAACGAACTGGGTCCGATTGTGGTTTGCTCTCACATTGCTGAGCGTGCAGGACGCATAAAGTTGATGATATCCCACCCAAGAGAGACACGCGGCTACCGTTGAAAAGGACATGGAGTGCACCCACGTGTAGCCAAGTACGATTACAGCATCTTTGTGCCGCATTTTGGAGTGATAGCTCAAGGGAAAAACAACAGCAATCCACCTGTCAATGCTGAGTGCTGCCATGCTCAACATAGAATTCGTAGTCAAAAACGTCTCCAAGAAACCAACGGATTTACAGAATCCGTCACCGCCAGGTTGGTCCTTGTTAACGAGTCCCACCAAAGTCAGTGGCATGTTGGACACCGTAAGCAACAAGTTGCAGAAGGTTAGGTTGAGTGTGAACAGACCCGGCACCTGCTTGCGAATCTCTGGATTATACAAAAAGCAAATCAGCACCAGCACGTTGGACAGCAACGATACGATAATGATCATTACGACCAAGAGAGACACAATTACCTCCGCAGAGTCCATGGTGCGCGCCCTGATCAAATATCCGGACTCTCAGCAGTTATACGCATAACCCACCAGAAGCGCTTGCAGAATGGCATGATGTTTGCTGTGAAATACTGCCACATCCTCAAGAATGCATCCCCTGCTATTTCCCGAGGACCAGACCTTCTCCTTTTCACGTCACTGTCCTTCGCCTTCTGCTAGAACTAGCGGGGGGTGTCCATCAAGTTGCGATGAATTAGCAGTAATGAAGGAAGAGACAGAAAGACAGTGGAGCTTCTCGGTATGAAATCGCGCTCCGTTTCATCTGTGACGTGTATTTCAGCGCTATTTATTAAATTTCCCTCCATGTTCTCTGAAGTGCTTGTTGGTTTGCCTCCTGAGTACACTAGATGAGCGCACAGTGTCCCTGTTCGCGCCGCACTTAGAATCTTGATAGTTTAAACCTCATATGTGTGCAATTACAGTCTTGAGAAAGTCAGTCGGATAAGGAGAATAGCCTGCTGTTTCTCCCCACGACATTACTTTCTCCCCAGGACTCTACAATCACTTTCTTCGGTGCTTCGTTGTGTCAGTCCGGCGTACATGACGGTTATGCGTTAATTATTATTAATCGGTAGTAATAATAATAATAATAATAATAATAAACCTCTAAATTGATCTAAAAATTATAATCTCCTAAATTTGGATTATTGGAACTTGAAAATATAATGTTATGTGGTTAGATTTTTCTGCTGAAGGGTTTGCTGAAGGGTTTTCCGGTTCCTTGGCAGAGGTCTGATCTTGGCTCAGCTCTGTGAGAAAAATGAGCCGAATCTTGGACGTCAAACCTTTTCCAGGGCAGTGTGACATAGTACACTAGAAAAAAGTCCTGTACAGACTCAATGCAGACTTACTGGCAGCGGCTTTTATAGCGTGGTAAGTTAAAAATAATAATAACAAAAGTTTTTCAAGTGAACTTAGCGGGAAGTAATAGTATCCTTTGTGCTTTATTAAAAGCTGAAATATCAAATCAGTATGTTTAGGCTGTGTCAGTCGAGGTGAACCTGGGAGAAGGAAAATGACAATCCTAATCTAGTAAAACAAAGTCTACAGTGTGAAAATGGATTTTGAGACCTAAACAAGAGTATATCCAAAATTGTATCCTCCGTACAACCAATGACAAAAACAGCAGCGGCGAAAGCAAAAAACTGCTCAGGGCTTCAGATTTTCCCATAACTGCAGATAAACAGTGCAATGGGATAAAGCCTTTCCCATCGTTTAGTTACCACGAGGGACACTTGCAGGGTTTAAATATCTGCCAGACTGAAGACAAAATAGATATGGAAAACATATTTCAGATACCCTCTAAAGCTTAATGCCCGTGCCGATACAAACCGTCACTATAATGAGATATGAGCTCAGTGAATGGTCATATTTTGCTTTTTTCTCATTCCAGTTTTGTCTACACAGGTTTTTATACACTTCGAGATTAAAGAAAAAGAGATGAAGTCTTCTGAAAATGCCTCCTTCCTCAATCATATATTTAACTTGAGTTCTGATGACGAGTGTGAAGCATCATTCAGTTCTACTAATTATAACTGGGCTTTAAGGAATCAGAGAGGTCTCCTACAAGGACGTGGTAATGAACTCAGGATAATGATATTATACACAAGTAATTATTCGGTGCTAATGCGTTTCATATTACCAGCACTTTGCCCCACCCTCTCTTCTCTCTCTCGCTACACTGATGTGGCTCATCAGATTGAGGTAACTTTATCTCCCTTTGAGAGAAGCCAGAAAAGATGCCCCCCGTGACCGAGAACAGGGTGGAAGAGCGAGCAAGGAATGGGTCCATCACGCGGCGCCACTGCACGTGAGACTTGGAAGCTGGCGGGGGCGTATAAGTGTGTGTGGGCGGAATGGTTGTTACGGGCAACACATATGCACTGCACCAGTACGATGCACGTTCCTCTGCTCGCTCACACAGCTTTAGAGCTTGAGGTGAAATTATAAACCCTCCACCCCAAAGATCCATTTTCAGCCTTATAATTATAACCTTATAAGAATGTTGAGACAGGAAGAGAATGGTTGTTTCAGGGTGTTTTTTTCTTTCTTTCTTAATTTAACAGCTGAAATGACTGTCTGACTAAATGTGTCAAAAGGAGGCAGTTTATATGATAATGTTCCATAAATGAGTGTTATTCCAAAACAGGCTGTTTCCTGTTTTAGGAAGACAAATTTGGAAAGACTTTCTGTGGGAACAAATGGCAGTGGGAACTGAGCACAGAGTGGGTTTTTTTTTTTCTTTTTTTCCCTTCTTGTTTTCTTTTGGATGACATGCAATACTATTTTAGCCAGGGCAAAATCCTTTACGTTCACATGCAGGTTTCTAATTCAAGTGATATATTCACATTGAAGTGTCACGTGTCTTCAATAATTTAATAAGAAACATGTTTTTAGTCACACATTTTTATTTTTTATTTGTTTGGATTTTTTTCTTGATCTGTAACAGCCCAAAATGGTCTTTGAGATACAAAACCACACTTCAAAGATGCATGATATTGGAAAGGAACTGGGGGCCTTACATTCAGTAAAAGTGCAGCTGATCAGGTAGGATGATGCGATGACATTAGACACTTTGTCATCTCCCCTTTTTCTGATCACACAGCATCATCTGACAGAGTAAAACAGATTTTTTCTTGTTCTTTTTGAATTGCACAATTATCATCTTCTCTTGCAAATTCTGAAACTTTCATGCCATTTCTGTCTTTCTTGCTAAATAGCAGGTGCTGTAGTCGTGTGATTCAGTCTGATTTAATTAAGCTGGCCCAAATCGGTGACAGCCTGCATGCATTCTACTGAGCAAGGGCAGATGGATCACCCAGCAGCAGAGTAGGAGTATCCCCTGCCCCAGAGACACAGCTCGAGCCCTGGCCTCCCTGGGTATGAGCTGGCCTCCTGTGGGGCTCACCCAGAAGATGTGTCTACTCTCTGTTATTATAGAGCTTCACATGAGGGAGCAATCACCCTGTGGCATAGGCTGAGACAGTGGTGCTGAGAGGCAAGGTTACATGTTTCTTTACATACTAAGCCATCAGATCAGAAGAATAACTTTCTAGCCCTGGTGAATTTGAGGCTTCTTTTAAATGGCAGGAATCAAATCCAGTGACCCAATCAGCAGTATCTAAATAATTCCTCCATCCACAGCAAATGTAACCCTGCTAAAGAGAAATGTCAGACTATAAGGGCAAAATCTAAAAGCGGAGCGGAAAGTGGAGAATCCCTCTCTTATTGGTTAGACTTACGATGGGCATTCGGCTGTATCCTCTACTAAGACCAGAATTAATTTGAGCGAGAAGCCCCGTGCATCACACTGCTGAGCTGTGCGTACCATTCAGACAGACCGAATTTGCATGTGTTTTGCGGACCGTGAAAAAAAAAAAAAACAAAAACAAAAAAACTGCTGATTGTGTTTGATATTCAATAAGGAGAGAGTGGGAACAGAGCAAATTTTGTTCAGATGCTAATGAAGCAATAATGCAGGGAACAGCACTTGTTTAGGAGAGGTCTTGCACCACTCTGCAAAGGTAGTGTGGTGACAGGGTGGACTGTAAGCGTATGATCTGTGTGGTCTATATAGCTTTAATAAAGCCTAAAGTAAGAGCATATGTCAGATACACAGAGCATTCATGTACACATGATCTGATCTACGTTAAAAAGTGCCCAAAATATAAAACAATGAGAACAAAATGACACATTGTAGAGTTCCTGTCCTGCTTCACAGCCTCCAACATAATTTGGAATTACAGTTTCAGAACTGCTTGCTTTATAATTCTTTATATAAGGTTAATGCATGTGATGTGCATTGAATCAAACTGGGTGTTAAAGGGATAGGAGTGAAATGCTTTTAATATGTGATATATTTTACAATTTTAGCAAGCAAACTTTGATGTCAGGTGTGTCTAGTTGCTATGTAATTGCATGTTACGGAAACCTTGTCTATGGTGGTAATGCCATCCATTAAAAAACATCTTTAGATAAGCATCTCTTTCATAGTTGTGTATCTCCTCCGTGTCTATCGCTGTATAAGACAATCCTTGAGCAGGAGTGTCTAAGTGGTATTCTGCAGCGTACCATCTCTGAGAGCAGATCTGAAGACTCAAAGGCCTAGATTTGAAGATAATGGCTGTTGTCAGGGAGTTTAAGGAGTGGAGAGCCTGACTATACACGATGGACGCCTGAGCGGAAGCCCCCAGCATTCTTCCTCTTCACCGTGACAGTTCTGCCTGGAATTAAATGCCAGCTCCAATTCCACACTTCACCAGCCTCAGATTGGCAGGTTAGAAACATATTATACAGATGGGTATATGTTTTACTCACTGAATTAGTTCCTTCTGAGTCAAAGTGAACTATTATTTCTTAAGTAGTTTATTTTTGTTTTTTCCCTTTTTTCAAGGTTACCAAGGAACCTTGTGCCAAGTTTTATTTATTCATTAAATCCAAGTTGCTTTGCATCTCTTAAGCATGTTTTTAAACAACTCTATCAACATTGTGTGTTAAACAAAAATTCAAGATTCAAGATTCAAGAGTTTTATATTGTCATGTGCACAGCAAAACAGGCAGTTACACTGTACAATGAAATTCTTACTTTGCTAATCCTCCGTTACCAGACAAGTATGAATAAAAACAATATATAAATAAAATTTTACAAGGACGACAAGAGACAAAACTAGAGAAAATAAAAATTGAGGTAGGTCTATGACAAGTAAACTTAGTAGTTGGAGTATTAGCATTAAAGTTACATGTGCAGTTTGTTACAGTGAAATGTTGCAGTTACAGTGCAATGTTGCAGTTACATGTGCAGTGTGTGCAAAGGGGCAGAGAGCAGCGGTCATAAAGTGCACTGTGCATTATTGCAAGATGGCAATAGTGAGACAGCAGCAATAACAACTGGGTTGTGTGTGCGGAGTTGAGTAGTGAGGGAAGTAACTTCATAAAACTTGGATTTAATTCTCTATCGCTCCTTACCGGCACAAAATCATTTATGAGGAGCACACATGATGCTGCATTCATTTGCAAATAAGTTTTCTAGCTGATTTCAAAATGGCTTATTATAACACTATAATCATTTTAGATTGATTAGAGAGTTTTACCGTCTTATGACATAATAATTATGTGTCCGTTATGTGCAAGGTAAAATCTTTAGTTTATCTTAAAAGTTTCAGTGTATAGTTTTTAAATAGAGAACAGTCAGCTTATGTAAAGCAGTGGACACATTCATTGCCTTTTGTTTATTAATGCATTCCTAATGGGATAAAACATGATGAATATGATGAAAATACTGAAAATCAGTTTCCCCCAATAATGACGGAAAGAGTCAGTGTTGAAGTTGTATGTTTAGGGCAGTCACTTGCACGCATTGGTTTCTAATTGTTGTAACTGGTTTGTAGACAGAGTCCTGATTGTAAGGACATGATAAACAGAGTCTCTGTTCTTGGATGGAAGCCCTTGGTACAGGATGTACCTCACTGAAGCATAGGAAGAATGGTCTTAGTTATGCTCTCTTCATACCCTTATTTTCATATTTCAGATTAGTGACACTAAGCTTCTTTCCTGTCCTTGTAACTTGTTACTGATAGTTTTAGTCGTGGATGTCACATTTTAAACATTTTTTTTTCTCCATACCAGCCTGGCAAGCAGAATAGTCATTGTGGTTGAGCATAGTTCTGTGTAGGCTCTTTTATTACTGTCCCACTGCATCTGATGGTAAACCCAAAACTGATTCAAAATAGAAATGTCTACCATTGCAACCTTCTTAATGTCTACACCAATTAAAGGCCAGAAAGATGAATGGAATGATACCAATATCTTATGTAAGGATTATAATAGATCTAAGCAAAATACTTGCATTACAGGCTGGTTTTCAGATTGTCAGTTCTGTCAGCGTATTTATTTGATCTGAGCTTTTGACTCAGAAATGCCTT
This sequence comes from Chanos chanos, assembly GCF_902362185.1. NCBI lineage: Eukaryota > Metazoa > Chordata > Actinopteri > Gonorynchiformes > Chanidae > Chanos > Chanos chanos. The sequence goes on along the minus strand of NC_044499.1, from coordinate 31,542,619 downwards.
ATATTTCTCTGCCCTGGGGCTTATGTAACAGTGTCCTCGTTTTGTTGCAGGGAGCGTGTTAGTGTTTCTGCTGATCTCTGTGGCCAGCTAATGTAAACAGTTGAGACTCAGTCCAGCTCTAAGTGACAGTGAAGAATTGCCTTGCCTATGACTTACGAAGTCTCACAAGGGGAAGCAGTGCTAACTCTGGTCCCTCCACAGCACCTGCAAAAGTGCTGCCTGTTCTAAACACACACGCACACGCACACACACACACACACACACACACACACACACACACAAGTACTCCATCACACACGCACACACACACACACAGCAAAACACCTTGCACCTCAGTACACTGACTCAGTCAAGCCCACTTTTTCAAAAAAGCAGTCACAGGGATTTTGAGAGGGGCAGGGGGAGGGGGGGGGGGGTGTAAAATATTGCCCTCTTGTCTTTTTTTATTTCTCTGTTCCCTCAAAGTATTCAGATACTGGGGTCAAAAGTTTGAAGGTGAAGAATAAAGAGGATCTGCCCACCGCTGTTCAGTCTTGCTAAGGGATATTGTTCATTGTAATTTGGATCAATGCCAAAATGACGGCCAGTTTGTGTTTTACCTTGATTTGACCTTTCTCAGCTGAGATATGATGACGTCCCACTGAGCTCTGTCTGTTCAATGTTCCTCTCAGTGATATTATACACTGCCTCTGGTCTTTTACTGTAGCTGTTTTTTTTCTTTACATAAATAAGCAGAAATTAAGTGTGAAAACACCCTAATGATTCAAATTACTGCAGTATTCATTAGTGTCCAGCATAACATGGCTACATACCATATCGTTTGTTTAATGATTGTTTGTTTACCGATTGTGTCAAGCATAGTAGTTTAGCAGTGTATTACTCAGTATCAAGACTCAGTTAATGATGCATCTGTGCTGTCTAATTATGACCAGGCAAGCTGGGAAAAATAGATTAAAGGAGAAGGGGAACACCAAAGCGCTGAAAAGCAGAACTGAAAGTAAAGGTGATGAGTTGATCAATATAGATTCATTAATGCATATTTCCTTGTCATACCGCTCAGGTGTTCATATCAATCTCATACTTAATATCTAGATAGCAATTGTGTGTGTGTGTGTGTGTGTGTGTGTGTTTGTGTTTGTGTGTGTAACTTCCAGATCAAAAATTTTGTTGTACAAACACTGAGGCAAAACATCAAAGGATACAAAGAGACGGTGGATATTCAAAATAAACCACTATTTCTTCTTTCTGTCTGTCTTTTGCAAACTGCATTTGCATTTGAAGATGGCATCAGCACTCACAAATTTACATAAAAGTTTAAAATTCACCCCCATGTAAGGTAAAAGTGGTAGTAGATGCAAAAAATATGTTCATTTAAAAAAAGAAAAAAAAATCATTGTTAACAATCAATCAATCACTCAATGTTAACATAATTTGGGACAGCAAGAAATATTTCCTAGATTTTTGCACAAATTAGCATTTCAAACAATCGCCTGTACCTCATTCTTATCTTATTAGCAGTTTGGGGGGGAAAAAAGGAAACTCATTGCAGGTTATACAGGTATGTGTGTTGTGTTGTTGGCTTTATTGCCGTTTCTGCTGCTCTTCTCAGCCTGCGTGGTGGAATAACAGTGTTATTGGTACTGGGCTGCTCTTTAACCTGCGGCTAACTGAACGCCTGGCTGAGCATCATCTCCCCAAAACAGTGATGACCAAACTCATCACTCCTGTCTGTTCACATTAAGTCAGAGAGAGAGAGAGAGGGAGAGAGAGAGAGAGAGAGAGAGAGAGAGAGAGAGAACAGGGGGAAACCTGGCATTGGGCTGAAGATCTTTTTTTTTTTATTATTGTTGTTGTTTCACTGCTCTCGTTATCGCTTGTAATTTGAGCAAAAACAAAAACGCTGCTCTGTTTTATTGTTGATAAGGAGGGGAATTTCAGGAGAGCTTTCAAGCACTCAGATACCTTCAGAGGTCAGGCTTTTAAAAAAAAAAAAAAAAAAAAGACGCAAAATTAAGAATATTCCCACTGGTCCGTTTTGTGTAAGCGGGAAACGTGTTCTTGCTGTCAGAATGTTGATATGATGTGAGAGAAAAATAAAAGGAATCTTTCACACACACACACTCCTTTGGACGTGGTATGACTGAAATCTTACACAAGATCACCAACAGGCAAGTTATGCCCATAGAGACCCGTTAATGACCAAATAAAGGCATGTCTGGTTCACTTTTTGTATTCAAATGACAATCGGTCATTGCTAAAGTATGTGGTTACTCTGTCATAATGTACTATTTTAAATCGCTTTAATGTGTCCATGAAATCCATGTTAATGAAATCCAACAGCATAGACATATGTGAACCTTGTATATTTAAAGTATTTAAGACGCGAATTATGGTCTTTTTTTGTGTCTGGAAATCAAATGGCACAGAAGCTGAAAATAAACTTTGTGTGTTTACAGTATATGTGATGTGAGAGCGACACCAAAGAAAGTGCCTTTTGCATTAAAAGACAACAGACTGCTGTTAGCTAATAATGCAAAGATACATTTTACATATTCATTTTATAATGTCACAAATATCCATTAGACAGAGTGAAAAAAATCTCTCCTGTTATCAGATATTTGTTCCAGAACAGTCTCCTGGATATGTGCAAATGAGATTATGATTCATTAATCACACACAGGTATTCCCTGTATGTTCACTCACACTTCTGCGACAGCAGCCACTGCCCTGGGGCAGTGTATAAAGCATGGGAGCTTTCTCTTTGTCATCTCAGGTCTCTCTTATGTCAGCTATTACATGTTCCCTTGTGTGTGTTACCTCTGAATCTAAAAACAGCATAGGGATCCACTGGCCTGTCACTCTTACGGTGCTTAGAAACTCACGAGGGGGTTGTGACCAGGAGGTTGTGGTTTCAAATCCCAAGCATGTTTATTGTGTCTCTGAGTAAGGTATACAATGCCAGTGTGGGTCTAGAGATAAGGCTGGGATGAAGAAAAATGGTTAGTGATGCATTCATAAAGGATAAGTCAGTTCTCACAGATTTCATTCCTCATGACACACGGACATATGAAATAAGCCCTGGCTAGAACAATGCCGCTACAATCATACGGTACGAGGACGCACATGTTTAATCTCAGGACTAAAGGTGTTTCTGTGTGAGGCAGTGTGTATCAGTGACGGTCATCTTTTCATTTCACACATGATCACACAATTTCATTATCTTCAGCTCTCAGAAGTGCCCTCTAACTCACAACAACACACAGATGCTCTCATATGTATCCAACCACACTTAGTGTGAGTTCCCTCTCTCTCTCTCTCTCTCTCTCTCTCTCTCTCTCTCTCTCTCTCTCTCTCTCTCTCTGTCTCTCTTTCTCTCTCTCTCTCTCTCTCTGTCTCTCCCTCTCTATCTCTGTCTCTCCTTCTCTCTCTCTGTCTCTCCTGCTCTCTCTTCTCTCATTCTGGATCACACATGCTTCATCCTCTGAGCTATAAAGCCAATCCACTTCTGCTCTGCTTCAATGGCAGTGCACTAGACACATCAGTTTCTCCTCTTTAGACAGAAACTGGGAACAATATTGTATCCTGACTCTTTGAATGTAAAACACATTCAGATTTTAATTTATACTAGTGATAATAATCAGATTATGTATATGAAATTAAAATTAAAAGCAAATTGTAGGTGCTGAGGTTTCTAATCCACAGATAAGTACAAGCGGATACAATAGAGTGAGCCAGGGTGAGTGGAGATTTGTGTTTTGAGAAGCAGTAAGAATGAACGGCAGTTTGGGAAGAGGATTCCCGACTGGGGGCTACAAGAGGATGATGACAGTGAGACAGTGAGCCAGTGAGAGAGGACCCTTGGTATGATTGTCATTTGACTCTCATCAGATTATGTTTCAGGGCAATTTTCATTAGCACAACATGACACTCATTAAAGCAAGTATCCCAAACCATATTCTTTTATATTAGAGCAGCTACTAGTGCTTTAAGACACATCCAAGGGTTCATTATACATAATCCATTAGTAAGTAAATAGTATGAATATTTAATAATTCTTGTGTATTACATCCATAACTGATTAATAATTGAGTTACAGTCAACTGTTAAGCCATCTAAATGTATAGTAAGTGGTTTTTCCAAGAGGAAATTTTTTTTTTTTAAATGACTCATATAATTCTGCCTTTTGAATTTGTCCCATTTCTGAAAGTGTGATGAGTCTGACATTTTGTGACATTTTGAAGTAGAACTCTACTTATTTTAACCTTTTTTTATTTCTTTTTGCAAAGTTTCAGTGCTCAATTACGTTACCCAGGGTACAGTGCATCTCATATGCTTGCGTTGAGCAGTATAATAATGACTTAGACACAGTATTCTATTTCTATGTGTGTGTTGCCATGAGATGCCTTCCTGGCCAGTACACTGTCTTCAGGATGATGGTGTGTGATGTTCTGATTGGTTGGACTCAATAATCCATCATAAAGGTTGCCAAGGCTTTTCTTGTGTTCATCTCTGCCAAACGCTGTGCTGATCATTTATTGGTATTGGTATTGAGTGTATGATTTCCATTGTAAAATATCTGTCCCTGAGGTTGCAGCTCACTATCAGCATCCCTTTTTATGTGCTGTATGTGTCTATGAGAAGCTGGGCTGTTATTTTATTCTCTTCCACACATGCTCTCATTTCTGCCTTGGTCAGAAAAGTTTCTTTGCAATTTTTCCAAGGTGTATGTCAACATCACCACATTCTCACTGAGCGCAGCTGTTTAAGGAAGACTCTTGAGATTTGAGAAAATGAGCAACGAACTCTGGGAAAGTGCGCTATGATTGTCTTCGTCTGTTCACCCTCTTCTGTGTATTCCCTCATATGTGAATGTATCTGTAATGGATTGTATGTAACTGTTTGAATGTTTCAAAGACATGCATGAAATGACATCACCTTTGAATAAAGCTTGGACTCCTCATCAGTTCGTGGCTACAATTTGGGGATGTTCAAGATGAAATTTCTTGGTCCAGAAACGTCCTACAGCTAGACTCAAACGGGCCTACTCCAAACCCAAACTCGGGAATATTTGAAATCGGTGAATGCTTTCAATCAAGACTAGCCCTAAACATCAGTGCCAGTTCAGAAAAAGGTCAGTGCTTCCCCTGGTCTAATGTGTGTAATCATGCTTTTTAAGTCCTTAGCCACAGTTTCAAAGCCTTTAGCTTTTTGTCTGCCTGGAAATTTCCCTTTAAAACTGTTCTGAATCCAGTTTTTCTTTTTTATTGTGGGTATGGTTTAGAGATGGAGGAGAGAAGGGGAACACCTCAGAAAAATGACCGAGAGTCCCTTTTCCCACCGTCCTCCCATACTTGCTCACATACTATACTTGACTATATTTGTCATTTGATCAAAGCATCTTCACAAATAATGGTGGAGAATGCAACTACGAAATCATGAATCTATTAAAGCCTACCATCTCAGAGTGAAAGTATCCGTTTCAATAACAGTGGTTTGAATTATGAATTAAGCACTATACATCTCAAAAACATTCAAGGAACGATTTCAAACAGTTTCATATTTCACTTTCCCCCCGCTTTTTTGCAGTGATATAAGTTATTCATGATGCTTTGGATTTTCATGATCGAGAGGGTAACCCTCCCCAAGAGGATGACTTCATTCTCTTTTCTTTTCTTTTCTTTTCTTTTCTTTTCTTTTCTTTTCTTTTCTTTTCTTTTCTTTTAACAGGGCTCTCTTGAGTCTTCTTTTTTTGTATAATGAGGTCACTACCTCTCCCATAATGCCAAGGACCTACCCACTTGGTTGAACTGCGCTCTCCTCTGCACGGAACTGAAATAATATAATTCTAATGGTGAACACTGAGTAAAAAAGGGACCATTGCTCACATTGTATGGGTGGCTGAATCAAAGAGCATGTCCATCTAGGCATGCTAATGTATGCCATGTGCGCTGGTTTGCCGGAAGGATCCATCTCGCCTCTGTGCGGATAAAAATATCTGTTATGATTCTATTGACGTCCTGTTCTGTGGTACGCATTTAGAGCCAGCCCTGAGGCTGATGTGGTTCTATGACCTGGTGACATGAGCCAAGGATCAGAACAGTTGTTTCAGCAGCTCTAATACTGGGAGCAAAACATAGGTATGAAATGATGATTAGTGTATTCAAGGGCATGAAGGTGTATGAAGGACACACTGGGAGGAACGAAAAAAAAAAGAAGACATCGTTCATATTATTTAGCCTCAGGTGTCTTAATGACTATAAAAAAAAGACATTAACAACACTAATGACTGATTTTCAATTAAATGAGGCCTCTTGATTAATACTAGTTTTGGCTTAATCATACAACACAAAAGAGATTAACTGTATGACTTACGTATTTTTCATGAAAAATACCCTCTACCCTGACCTCCATGAGATGAACATAGCTCTCATCGCTAACACCGATTAAGACTCTGCTCTGAACGTTTTATTTTAATTTGGACAGGAGCACTGAGTGTTCTTTGGGCTCAATGCACTTTGTCAGTGTGAGCGACCGCTGTACTGACAGAGAAAACAGTGGGCTGAGGCTTCATAAAAAGGTTCCTACATTTCAGTCCTTAAGATGAACCTCTGCCCTTAACTGTAGATTCAAGATCGGTACTTACGAGCCTCCTTTCTGTTGTTCTTCACTGGCGCTTAAATGTCATAACTGTCCCCAGACCGACTTGCTCAGGCTCATGATGTTGCTGCTGTCATTATCTGTGCTGTGATCAAAACACATAAGCTCTAGTGCCATCTATGGGTATCCTGTGGTATTATGGACAAAATTGACCAAGACTGTACGAATGATGTAAATTTTGAGAGTAAATGGTTACACATTGACCAGCAGTAACAGCAAAAGAGGTTCTACTTCTATAAGAAGCACAGTAAATACAGAATCACTCTCTATATCATTCAACTGTTAATAGATATCAAAGTCCTGAAGAGTAAAATAGCAAGTAATCATTACAAAAATTGAATTACATTTTAAATGCCTCACAGGCTTATAATGTTTCATTTGTGGGGACAGTATAGACATGCTGTGATTCACACCACATTCCCAGTCATTCACACAGGGGCGAATAGCATATTCTCTAAGAGAGAACTTGCCTTCAGTGTTAGATTCCAGTGACAGTGACAGTGATAAAAAAGAAGTCTGAGAATGGGCATAAAGGAGTAAAAAGCTACATATTATTCCCACTGGAGTATAAGAGGAAGAACTGAGAGAGAAAAGCTTACTGTCACTTTTTAGTGAACTCTCTTTCTTACAGTGACATTTGACTGATTTGTACAAATCAGATTATCATAATAAATACAGTGACCCATCCGAACCCTTCTTCATTCCATCATCATCATCATCATCATCATCATCATCATCATCGTAGTAATACATTCTTGTCTTTCATTTTGAACCATACACATCAGGCAAATTTGTCCATTTAGTAATGCAACAGTGCCACTGTGTGGACAAAACAGTGCCTCACTATTTCTGGATCAAAATTACTGCTGTCAAAAGCTGGAGAATTCATGCATCCTTACGCATTCACTTCTCCTGGTTCACACTTTAAAACAGACATTTCAGATGGAGAGCTCCTATTGGCTAGGTACCATTCCATGTGATTCAGTCATCCATTGTGTGAGTTAGTATAAGATACATTTTGGTTAAAATAGCAACAGTCTACTTATCAAATGCAAACTATTAACCAATGACAGTAACTGGGGAGCTGACGCACAGAACACTGGTTTAACACACCTGAACCCAGTCAGGTCCAGGAATTATTGAAATTACACACTTTTTCATTAGGGTCACAAAAAATTAAATAATGACTAAATTAGATACCCTTAGAGGAGGAGCAGATGAACGCCAGAGGGACTGAGAGATGGTGTGTGTGTGTGTGTGTGTGGTGGGGGTGGCAATTTCTTTTTTTGCATTAGCATTTTCAGAACCTATTTGAATGGTTAAAGGTGTCAGCCTGAAGCACCTCAGGCAAGGCTGATTTAATCTCCACTGGGGGTGTGTGAAGAGCCCTGGCCCTAGGAGACCAGCTGGGCTGAAGACTCTTCACGGCTTGTTGAGATTAATGGCGAGTCCCCACACCACTACCATTAGTGGGAAAGCAGTGGAGCCCCCCCCCCCCCCCACCCCCCCAACACACACACACACACACACATACAGAGAGAGAGATACACACACACACACACACCTGCTTCTCTGAATAACCTGCCAGTCACACTCTTGATATATAGTGGCCACTCGGTGGAGCAATGGCGTTTAGCCAGCATATGAAAGAGGTCTACGTTTTTTAATCTTCAGTAACTGTGAGGTCAGCGGTGGGCAAAAGAGGTATAAGAATTCTGAGGATGGTTATTTTTATTCAAATAGAGGAGAGCGGATCTGTCCAGCAGCAGGCTTTGAACTTATTACAAGGAATCCATGATACAGAATTTATTTTGGGATTACTGAGTGGAGCCTGGGAGGTGACACTTTAATCAATTTTTCTGGCTTTTATTTTTATTTGATCAAGTGTTCCCACAGTTTTTTTTTAAATATATTTCTCTGATGTGCTGAGAGAATTTAACTCCAGCACAACTGTTGTCAGTAAGACTCTCTCTCTGATTCTTCTTATTTTCATTTTCAACCACATTTTGAGGAAGAAAAAACTAAAGTTATTTTTCTTGTCATCTCCCTGATCTTTTTGAAAATTCAAATATTTTTATGATGAACTGACATATACTGTTTTCCAAATGTTGCTTAGATCTATGAATCAGAACACTCTGTCACAACCCAGTTAAAGAAATACAGAAAAAAGAGAATGTGATGAACTCAGCCGGTCGTTTGATATGACAGTCATGCCCAAGAGAATCCCACTAGTTCTGGTCTGTCTGTCTTTTTCAGTGCCATACAGTGTTGTGCAAGTTACTGAAAATTAGTAATTAGTTACAGCTACTAGTTACTTCTTTCAAAAGTAATTGAATTACTTTCATAATTGCATATGAAAGTAATTCAGTTACAAGGGACAGTAACCTTTGCGTTACTTCTAAATGTTTGCTTTAATTCTCTTATTAATGCATACCAAGCAAATCAAGCCTTGGCTGTTTGAATGGAGGGGCTCCTTGGTCAGCAGCGCTAGCACTGGGGTCTTTCGCGATTAGCTTTGTAGAAGCGTGTTGTTTCACCAGGTGCTTCAGAGGATTAGAATTACTGTTCTTTGATGTGGATGAAGTTCTCCCACCTGCACATTGACTACAACTCACCAGTATATTTTTGTCCTCGATCTCAAGGAGGGAAAAATAATGTCCATATTTCCATGGCAGCAACTGCACATTGCCCAAACTGTTGGCTATTGTGTGGGCTACTGCTGATTGACTGATTCACTCATTCATTGCTGCTGCAAGGTTGGGTGACGTTAGATCATAAACAGGAAACTGGGGAAATAGGCTACATTTGTCTGCTATAGTCTGCAGTTGTCCATCAACATTTTCACCGAAGACAAAGGTAACGAGTAACGAGTAACAAGTCCATTTAAATCTCAGTAATTGTAACTGCGTTATTTAATTTGAAAAGGTCCTTAGTTACATTACTCCTTACCGCCAAAAGTAGTGGAATTGCAGTTATGGGTTACTTTGTAACACGTTACCTCCAACGCTGGTGCCATATAGTGCCTATCAAAGTTTCAGAGAATTCCTCTGCTTCTGTTGGCATAGTAAATTAACTATGATCATCACAGCCAGCAGGAGGTGCCCTTTTCATGAGAGGGGGAAACACTCTGTGATTTCTACTCTAACAGGTACTTTCAGAGACTTCATCTAATACAATACTCAGCTTTGATTTAGATCAAATGAATTGGAATCAGGTGGATTCAAACATCGATCATGGTATTTGCATGGAATGTTTTGGGGCAGCTGACTCACAGGTCAGTCCCCAGAGCTAACAGGAATATGTTTAGTTTACAGCCTAGCACCAGCATGCCTAGTGCAGGTAATTAGTCAGTCAGTTGTATCAGGTGTGGCAGTGCTGATAAGGAACCAACATACGTACTGTCTTGTAACTGGTTTAGAGAAATATTATTTGATAGATGAAAATCTTCTGTTGTTGTTGTTTTTGTTGTTGATGATGATGATGATTTTTATGAAGCATTTTTATGAAGAAAAAGATTTTTTTTTTTTTTGAGGTGTGAAAGCTCGTCACAAGCCGATCTCAAGGTAAGGCCAAAGGGTCCACACCGTTTTCCTTCTTACATAAAAATCTCAGAATTTCTCAGAAACTCAGAAACAAAATTGTAGACAACATGAACATCGGCTCTGTTATGTGTACAACAGAGTTGAACTGAATGAGGTTTGAATTGGAGCCCGTAATAGTTAGACAGAGGACAAAGCCAGGCTGTGCGACTTAAAGCAGAGTGCTTATGCCTAAATATTCACTAATCAGATTAGGAAGACTACAGAGAGATAAAGGGAAGAGTGAATGTCTCTGATGGATTCTGTCAGGATAAATTCCTGCTGTGATTCCACTCTGTGTGGAGATATAAACATCAGAGAGCTTTTTTATGTTCCTCTGCCTGTCCAAAAAAAAGTGAGATAAATCAAACTTGAATATCGCTCCACTGTTTTTTGTTGCACTGCCTCAGTGGAGGAGCTTGTTGGACTGGGTCATTGTGTACCTTGAGGATACTAAAGCTGAGAGAATAAAAAGTGGACAAAGAATGAAAAATTGCCTTCTATGAAAGACAGTTCAGAAAATATTTATGGGCATCAGCTTTGCCAAAAGCATTCTTTGCATAATGATAACCCAACATCTTCTGTACTTTTTTTAGGCTTTAGGCTTGCTGTTGCCATGACAAAGTACTGCCATGCCTCTTTTGAGGTCGTCAATATATTCTGTTAATCACACTGATACAGTACAGATATTGAACAGAATCAGGTTCTGGAACTTCTGAAGACCAAATGGAACCAAAGCAATCATGCTCTCATATTTCCCAGAGTCTCACTGAAACACTGAAAGATATGACGATCCACATTAGACAGCCAGGACGACCCGTATCCGTTTCACCACAAATGGCCTCAATTTGGCCCATTGTGGTTTTTAGATCCACGTGTTTCAGAGGAAAGAGAGAAGAGAGAGAGAGAGAGAGAGAGAGAGAGAGAGAGAGAGAGAAGGAGGGGGGGGGCCTAAAATGAGGGGAAAATGGCCTTTTCTGTTGTCGGACAGGTTGATCAGAAAAGGCAGGAGACTGCAGTCCTGACTGTAGGTCTGGATGAAAGGCTACCTTGGTTAAACTGTAAATGATAACCTGCTGAGTGAGGTTCTCTGTCGCCTCGCCTGCCCTGGCCATGCGTCTGCCAACTCTGCAACAATATCCAGCCAGAGATTGGTAGATAGAAGCGCCTGTCATCGCGGGCCGCCCAGTCAGATTCCGCCGCTGCCTCTAGTGGATTATTTGTTCAGCTTGCAGGTGGCAGAAAGAGCTGAACTCGCAACAACGCTTGTACCAGTCTGTCAGATGATACAATTGACCATTGTGGCTGGTAAACCGTCTGTTTTTTTTTTTTTGTTTGCTTGTTCTTAAATAAAGCAAAAGCAGGTACACTGCAGCACAAACATACTAAGAATACTCCAAAGCACTTAACTACTCCAGTTCAGAACTGACGCCACAGTTTGTGAATAAGTACCATTACACTCAACATATGTAACATTAAACAGATATAAGCATAACAGCATAACAGCATAAGGTTACGCTTATGCTGTCATAACGGAAGCTGAAGAATAGTTAGTTTATTCTGAGAGTCACATGTGTCATCACAGTTTGCCAATTTGACCATAACATCAAAAAGACTAGGAATATTTTTCATTCTTATTGCAGAAATGGATAGGATGTTCTGACAGACATACAAAAGCCCCACAGTGTCCTCTTGGACTTTCCCCAGGTGTTGATGTGAGTATGAAATTAAGCAGTAAACAGACCCTTCTACAGTCTCCTGCTATCATCGTCGTCATCATCATCATCATCATCATCATCATCATAAAGTACCACATGACAAGAGATTTATCACTGAAGACAGAGGCTTAATTTTCCCTGACTTACATCCTTTGTTCGTTGAAAGTAACAAAATGATTGGAATTACAATAAACTACACTCAACAAAAGTCATATTCTTGAGCATGGTATTCTGGAACACCTTTAGAAGTGAAAGATATCTATGAAAAGTCGATACATATACACTAGTTATCCTCAAACTGCTAAAACATCACCATAAGCCACAAGACTATGAGTAAAAAAGCTCATTTAAAAAGCCATTTAGATTGTTAGTATCTCCAATAGGGAGCAGGAAAGAGACCCTGTGTTTTCAAGGAGTGGCTCCCACCTGAAACCCAAGAGACACTACTGCTAAAGAGAGTCACTTGCAATCAGAAAACCCCCATTTAATTACAACACACAGGAAATGAGGCACTGAATGGGCGCGGTGCTGATAAGGGCTTGGGTCCAGGGGATGACAGACTCGGCTGAAACCCAAGCGGCCTGCCTCAAAGCACACCTATCTCGGCCTTGCCCAACTGGAAGCCCGACAATCAGATACTACTGTCAACCCGATTCATAATTAATATATTTATCAAATTAATTACTGACCAAAAAAAACTCCCTCATGGCTGCCGAACAGTGGCCAAATTCATCGTCTGCTGGCTCCGCTTACGGCTAATCAGACCGCTGTCAGTTTAATGGATCCTGAGTGGCCTGCTAGCCTCAAAGCCCATGACAGACAAATTGCTCTCTTTTGCAAAAATGATATGGGGAATTTAGAGAGAAAAAAGAAATATGGCATTGTTTGGTGACAACCACAATTGCGCCCTTGTCTCGGAAACTCAGGATCAAGTCGGAGTGAGACATGAAAGGAGGGCTTTTTCTACCCGCCAGAGGGACCAGGATACGGCACTTGGTGGAAATAGCTCATACTTTTCCACACGTCCTTCATCAAAAGTGTTTGAAGATGTTCTCCCCCCCCCCCCACTCCTCCCACTGCATAAAGCCTCTTTTTTCGTTGAGCCATTTATTCAGCAGGTATTAAAATAAAACCATGGTATTCTTTAAATCTTTTCTTGGATAAATCTTTCTCTTGCCCTTGGAAAACACCGGAATAATTTGTGTTAGCATCATGAAATGCAACACAAGAATGTTTAAATAATGAATCAGAGGAGTTTGTATCCAAAGAGTAATGTAATATATGTTTTATGACACTAAAAAATGTTAACCCGAATTTGAATAGCTCACATTGACCCTTTTTTTTTGTTCACGCTGACAATGCTAAGGCACTAGGTGTTCATTCTGTCTGAGATGAGATTTCCTCACAGCGTGTAAAAGTTTTGTTTTTTTTATGACTTCTTCCTTCAGGTTAACTTTGTGCAAGGGAAAACTGCAAATATGAAACCCAAAAGTTTTGTTCTCTTACAACAGTATGACATGGCCTTCAGACAATCCTCAAAAGTCAATTAAAAATTACACTTCAAAGAATTTAGTTGTGTTCTTATTTCTATCAAAATCTTACAGGTGTCAGTGAAGGCATTGATAATCAAACCCACATCCACTGATCCTTTATAATGCTTTTGAATAACCTTTCCATACCCTTTCCATACTTCCCATAACTAGATAAAAGTAGAGAATTAGCAGAAGTAAGTAAACTAGCTGATAACCTCTTTTCTTTCAGATTCTGAGACTGCAGACAGCCAAACTAAAAATGAGCGTGTTTTTATTTTATGATCATTCATTGTTTGTGTTTGAATAAGAATGTCCGTATTTTGGTCAGTGCAGCAAATATATGAACTGGAAGTCTAGATGAAAGTGAGGAAGATTCTTCTGAAAATGCTAGTCAGTGAAAGTGATGGACCCTTACAAATGTTCTCTTCTGACCTTGCTGACACTTTGACTTGACCTTTCGGCTACAAAGGACAGGTCTAGTATTAAGATTCTATAAGAATTTCACCATGAAATTCAAGAGTGACTGAGTCAATCATTCAATAATCCACATTCTTTCTGTGACTTTCAACTCTTCATGAATCGGTTTTAAATATAAAAACAATGGTAAGGAGTCTGCAGAGAGTGGTGAGTCACACTTGGTTTGTTGTTTCTGATTCAGCAGTTTATTCCCAGGAGACGGAGTCATATACCCTTACAGGTTAACGGATCAAGTCAAGGCTAAGTCCCACACTGGAGTTGTAATGAAGATCGGAACTCCGTTTGTCTCCCCTTTGACCTCAGCTGTCACAGAATGAAAGGTGGGCATTGAACCATAATGCATCTGACTTCTTCCCCCCGCTTTTGCCCTGCGTGCTCTAACATATGTTCCTCAGACGTTACACGTTCCCTATTCAGACCACCTTTTAGTGGCCTTTCTAGCAGAAATGTAGCCCCTCAATGTGCATGCCTTGTCCAAGCTATAGACAAGGACATAGAATCCCGACTGGGCCCCCAACAGGACTCTTGAAGAAGAAAACCAGTAGAGGAGGGGACAGGGAGGGGGCCCACCGTCACGTCTCGCTTGCCGGACTTCTAACAAGACGTGCATTCATAGGCTGCTCCCTGCAGCTGACTTTTCCCTTGCCTGGCCTTGAATCTCGGCCTTTAATCTTAGAATGTCCATGCCACCTGAAATACTTAACCGCTGGGCTGACTCGCCGGGGGTCTACAATGACTGGGCCAAACACAAAAAAAAGAAAAGAAAGAGAAAAAGACACAGATGAACTCAATCTTGCCCAGGGGATGAACATGCTTTCTCCACTGTTGTTTCTGACAATAGGCCTGGGGAACAGGCACTCAGCTATCTGTGTCACCTGCAAGTGGAGCGCAATTTGTTTCCACTAAACAGGATGGTTCCATTCAGGTCCTCCTACTACCCACCCCCCCACCCTTCGACGTAATTTGGTCAGCTCTTGTTCCCAAGCCTGTCATAGCCCCATGCAACCTGAGGTTTACTGCCAAAAACTGGAGCAGTGGGCTTGTTTTGTGTGTGTAAAGTCACAGCGATTGTGTCCCACTGGAGATCCTGAGGATTTTTTTTGTGTGTGTTTTTTTCTGGATTCAAATGCAGAACTAGAGCCTCTCTGCCAGCAACTGAAAAGAATGAACCATGAATAGAAAGCACGGGGTCCATTTCACCGCACCTGCTGCTCGAGCCCCCTCCCTTCTTTACCCCCCTTTTAGTTCGTGATAGGGTCAGAGGAATTCTGGGCCCCCACAGTAAGACTTTTCCTGCACTGTTACTTAACACCACCCTGATTAAAAGTGACCTCCACTGATGTTCTGCTGTCATTTACTCATGTCTGATTTCCTAATTTTTACTAAAGAAAAAGTGGGCCGAGTTCTGACTAAATGTGTGAAATACATGAGGATAGGTAAACTCTTTAATGAATAATACTACACTATATGCCATACACTGCAAATAATACCACACTACACTATAGTGTGAAGGGTACTATTTACCTTGCTCTTAGGACAGGGACAGTGTCACACTGTCTGGAATGTGAGGATTTTTAACATTTATGGGTTCAAAGTTAATATGAGACCTTGAAAGACATTTACTAAATTTACCATATTTTATCATATAATGCATTTATTCTGTCACCAGTTCTTAGATACAGAATTGAAGTCTATTTAATGAAAAGTCTAGTTAACAAAAAGTCTACACGCTTTCATTGAAGAGAAACATTATACCTTAACTATTTTGTTCTGTCATTTGTGTTGCTCAGTATGGTTTCATTCAGACAGACATTATCATTTAGATTCACCATTAAACTTCCTCACACCCAGCACCCAATTAGCAACTGGACACATTTCACATAGTCCTAATTCATTACCCTAATGACAATCGTATGGGGGTCAGGTTTTGTCTCCATACCCCAGACCTCAGCTGGGTCTTTCAGAGAGGTGAGATGGATGGTACTGATTGGTCGCCATCACCACGAGCCAACCATGGAGCTGTAATCACATGACGTTGACATAACACATGCAACCCCATTTCACAGTTCCCTGGAGACTGAGAATAATGGCTAAAGAACAGTGGGACATTCCATAAGCTCTGTAAAGTCCAAAAGCATATTATAAATATCATATAGACTTCATCAGATTATCACTGTTTAAATCCATGATTAATTCATCAGCTCTGTTACAGAACCAAGACAAGTTCTTCAGTTCTGGTGATTTGTTTATTGCAGGGTCTGTTTTTTTCCCTCCCACTCTCCCTCCCTCTCTCTCTCTCTCTCTATCCATCTATCTGTCTCTGATGTCCATACTCCACACCACTGCAGTTGAGTGTTAGGGACAATTTTTGCCTTTTCTGTCTGCCTCTTTTTAATCCAATTGTTTTGTTTACATGGACCCTTCATTTTAATAATGGTCAACACAGGGGTGAATGGAAGTGTGTTTACCTCAAGGGTGGCTATATCAGATGAGTGTTTGTTGTTGTTGTTTTTTTTTTGTTTGTTTTGTTTTGTTCTGTTTTTTTTTTACTGCATACACAATATTGAGAGGCATTAAATTGGACTCCTCAAATTGGAGTCATTACTGAACTCAGCGTACTCAGGCCTAATTTTACAGCCTCATACATAAGGACCCCATAACAACTTGTCATTAAACTATTCAGTATGGCAAAATTCCATTTTCTTACACTTAATATGTTTGTGGCCTGTCAGAGCTTTTTGGCACAATCTACTGAACTGAAGTCCCCATTCTGAGATAATCATGCACAAAAAGCCATAAATGTAACATCTATTTTCTTGGCTTAAGTGAAATGGCTTGTGGGAAGGGTGAATAACCTCTAGATGGCAACAGTGGCTGGTGTTTGAATTGTAATCTGTTTTCACGCCGTGAGTCTCGCTCCAATCTTCTAAAATTCAGCTGTAAAACGGAATGGTAGAATATCTGTGCAGTTCACAAAAATTCAAAATTGTACAAGCGCAATACTGTTATCCTCCCAATGTATTATTTTTTTTTTTTACAATTTTATGAAATCACATAATGTGTATTTTACACATTGCTCTGTGCTATTATTACTATTAATTCTATAAATGCTCGCATTTATCCCCTAGTACAAAGACCTTTAGAATCAGATACCAGATCCTCATAAAAAATCAACAAAAACAATACCCCCCCCCCCCCCCCCCCCCCCCCCCCCCCCCCCCCCCCCCCCCCCCCCACACACACACACACACACATTTAATCATAAAATCCAGGAATCACATCCATGTACCATGAACTATTTTGTTTGAAATAATTAGTTTGCACGCTTCGGTTTGCATTTTACAAGTTCTTCAGCACTCATTCCCTTACAAAAGGGATTGACGAACAGCATTTTCATGCTGATATTTCCATTAATATATGAAAGGGAAGAAAAACCACAATGAAAGAAGAAAAAAGAGGAGCACTGCTTACTGAATTTCACACATAAAGAAATAAAAAGCTTGGACGGGAGGCACAGAAAATTAACACTATAGTCTGTAGCACAATGTGACTTAATAAAGCAGAAGAATTTCATAATTGATGCTGAAGTATGATAATTGCTCTTTTCTAGTATAGCACAGTGAATCCTGATCACCGCATTCCTTATTTGGGAATGTCGGATCAAAGAGAACGCGGCGCATTATCAAGCGCTCAGCCGACGTGGAATGCAGACATGCTCATTTGTTCTCCGTTGATTTTGTGGTATGTGTTGTACTGTGCGTTCTGCCAGATTGGTCTCTGTATTGTGTATGTGTGTGTTTGTGTGTGTGTGTTTGTGTGTGTGTGTTCTGATAACCTCATTAAGGATGAAAAGTGATGTGATAGAAACATTCCAGCCAACTCTGGGGTGAATTTAACACAATGAGATGTTCAGTTATATATCACACTCCGTCTCTTGAGTCAGGAGCAGTAAATATGCCTGACATTTTCTGAGATAATACAACACAAAACCATGACACATGACACTCAAAAGAATAACAGTGGATCCAAAGGGACAACATTCGCTGTGTTTAGTACATGTGCTATTATGACTGTGATTCTGATTATTGTTGTTGTTGTTGCTCTTCTTGTTGTCATTGTTATTACTCATTCCACTACTAGTCATAATAATATTTGTTACTGTTCTTAAACTGATGACTTTTAAAGAAATCGTGTTATTTTAATTGTCAGGCAGCTATCTGTGACTATCTGCGAAAATATGTTGTCTTGAGGTCTTTAACCTTTTTCATTATTTTACTACTTCTCAGAAAGCCGCATGAAAACATCACTGGGTGTCCAGTGTAATTTTACTAACCTCTATTCTATCCTTTCACTCTCTGTCTCTCTCTCTCTCTCTCTCTCTCTATCTGTCCACTGTCAGTGAGGACGGTACACACAGTCAGTCAGCCAGTGTGGAAGGTTTGAGCGGTAGCAGATGATTTGTATCATTTTCCCCCTGTGAATAACAGCCAGTCTCACCTCTGTAGAGCACAAGGTCCCTGTAATTCAGCCCTGCTAGCTGCTGCCTCAGGCTGTACTGTGGATGATTTTCATTAGCTCTGGCCTCAGCCAGGCACAGCTTAGCAAGAGAGCCCTCTGTCTAATTGCTCACCATTAGCTGGAACACACGGCAGAATAGGGAGGGGAGCTCATTGCTGTTTTCAAATATTGTGGAATGGCATCAAGGTCCCGTTGCATACCAAATGATAATTGAACAATTAAACTTTAGCGTGCTAATTACCACTTCAGCTCGGTACGTACTGTACGGCAAATTGCGCACAAGAGTGGTGTGGATTTAAAAAAAAAAAAAAAACCCAGCTCTGTTTAAACTCACTCAACATCAGCTGGCACCTTGCACATAATGCACACACTCATTTACCATGTCTGAAATCCACAACGAAATCAGCAAAGGGTATAGAGGAAAAGTGACGGTTACTGTCATTCATATTGTGATTCAAGTATGTATTCTGACCCGATGAATTACGCTGGTGGCAGAATTCAAAAACATACCAATTCGCTAAATCTGAAATCAGATTTATTTATTTATTTATTTCCATCAGTAACATTTGATCTAAGTCTTCTGTTCTCATGGAAATGTGTGGGGTACATTACTTTCTTTGACATGAACAAACTTTCTTTTAGAAAAATGGTACTAAATTGAGTCATACAGCTACTAAATTAGGTTAACACATTAAACAATATTAATGCATGAAAGGACTGCTGATTCTCGTCTCACATATGCTAGTGAGGTCCAAATGAAGAGTTGGTAGCACTGAAATAATAACAAAAAATGGGTCTTTGGGTGCATAGCAGCCGTCTGCAGTAGGTCGACCAGCTGTGACCATAATTAAGACAACTGATTGATATCGAATGAAATAAGTCAGTCCGCTCTGAATGAACCGGTTAAGCTACTTATGCTTCTCACCAAACAGAAGCAGTTTCCGCTGAAATAAATGGAGCCCGCTGCATAGAAACATAGCCTCCAGCTCTCATCTATAAATAATTAAACTCAGAGCAGACAAAATGATGTGGCTCGTTTTAGTCTTGATACCCACTACATTAATTTTGCAGACATTAAAAAAAAATCACACCATAAAAAGAAAAGCTCCAAAATGTTAGTCTTGAATTTACTTCTTTGTTTATAGTACCTTTATCTGTTTTCTCAGACTGGAATTAAATCCACATTTCCTGTTCCATATCTCTTTTGAATAAACAACTTGCTATTTCGGTTTATGGGTGTGTTTTGTCTTGAGAAATAATTTTACGTTCACAGACTTGAAAATTACTTTGTAGAACAATTGCAGCAAGCTGTAGAACCCAACAAATACGTAACCAGTTACACCAGTTTTATTCTCCGAGTCTGATATGATTTTAACATTTTTTGTTCTATTACTGGAATTAACTTATATGTCCCTCTTCGGCCCTTCAAAAACTCTGCTTGCTGTGAGAATGTCAGGGTCCGGTTAGCCCTTTAAAGTAGAAACCCTGTAAGGTCCAAGTTACAGGTGCTGTTAACCTTGATCCCATGTTCAGCACTAATTTCACAAACTCTTTCTTTCTTCCCCCTTTTTTCTCCCCTGTGTTGAGAGGTATGATAAAAATAGGGCAATAATAAAAACCATCTTCTTCAAGATCCCACCACTCTCACCCCATCCTTTCTCTCTCTGTCTCTCTCTCTCTCTCTCTCTCTCTCTCATTTCACCAGGCCTGTCATTACCCTGTAGAGGGGACCTGACCACTCTGCTCCTGGCAGCTGGAGGGGGCAATCAGTGAAGGGGGGTGTTAGGGGGGTGACCCTGTGATGGACAATAAGCTGCTGGGTGGGCTTCACACACACTGCACAAGGCTGAGGGGGCTCTCTCTCCATTTACTGGCTAATACAGTGATCCGATGAGAGAATGGGGGTCGCGACTCTGTAATTGTATTAAGCTTGAGTCGAGGGCTAAGAGAGGGTCTTAGAACACAACGGCAGATTGGTATGGATCACGTGATTTTAGCCTAGCTGAGAAAAAAAAGGGAAATTGTGATCTGTAGTTCATGTCTCCATGGTGGCAGCGGATGATCTGAATGACAGTTTTTGGAGATGATTTTCTTGTTTATTTTATAAAACTTTGAAGGGTAGTTTCCTTGACTTAATAGGCTCTGTCTGTCAATTAACTGGTCATACTAAAATAAGAGGATTACTCTCAGTGAAGAAAGAAATTTATACCAACATATCAGTGAATTAAAAGCAATAATTAATCTCATTACTTTAAAGTGACTTGCAATTACTGAAAACAATATCTCAAACACACACCAATAAACCTAATTTTCTCTTTTCATTCATCAAATATTATCTCTGATTGCTAATGTTTATCCTCAGCTCTGATTAAAACTGAATACACCCCTTTTTTATGCAAATAATGTGATGTTGCATTGATGTGTTGCACTGATAGTAGGGTATTGGGGATTATGACGATATCATTGCATTGTTCTGTGATTGGAGACAATATCGTCACATGTATAGAAACCTTTTGTGTTCAGAATCCTTTCGCCATTCGGCCAATATTGCTCCTTCTTCAGTTTGATTTCTACTTATTGGACTCCATTGTGATGCTTTATTGAGGTTGTGCCAGCATTATCAGGACCATCACCAGCAGAAGTGAGGGTCAGAAGGAGAACGAACAGTTCATTTTATTGGTTTTTATTGAGCCCACACAAACTGATTTGGGTATCAGCTGTCAATATTAAACTCTTTCACTCCATTTGTCTGCTCCTCAAAGGTGATGTTTATCAGTGGTGTGTGAAACATTCTTTGTGTGCCTTTTGGTTCTGGAATTAAAATATTTGCCTGGTCCGAGCCAATATCCTCTTTTTTCATCCATGCAACGACTGAATGTGTCTGATTGTGCACCACGCACTGACGAAACATTAATTTCTGTTTTTTTATTGAGAATGGTCAGCTTGTGCCCAGAACCAATAAACTCAGACAACTAGAGAGTGAGTGGATAAGATTTCAGATAAATATATATTATAATGATTAATGCTCAGTGTCTCATATTCTAAGGCTTTTTTTTTTGGTAAAATTTATTTACTTGTCTCCTCCTGACCATCCCAACCAATCACATTACAACCAAACCATCAGCAACCAACCATATTCGAAATTTTTTTGTATTGTTGGGTGATTACCTCTGTTGTTGGCCATCCTGAGATAAATATGACAGTGACAGGCAAGTATTAAAAGGGTAAACTCTAAAATTAACAAGAACAAAAGTCACATATGAATTTGCTGTGGACAACATCATGGCTCACAATGCCCAAGTATGTCAGCTAGTTAGTTATAGTTAAAGAAGACAATAGGACAGGGTGATTTTTTTGTAACTGAGCGATCCTATTACAGGTACCGGAGAAATTTTAAAAAAAAGAAAGAAAGAAAAAAAAAATAATAATAATCATAATAACATCCAGCAGTTAAAAGAAAGATTCACATAAAATACTTACAGACATACACATCAACACAGATCTCAGACTTGTCATCAGTTTACTGCTTTGCCCAAGACCTATTTCACTGAGCCTTAAACATGAAAAAAGAGGGCAAAATGCTAATATTGTTCTGAATGCAGGGCTGAAAAGACAAAGACCAAACTCTTCACATGGGGTTAGAATCACTGATGTATGCACGGCAGATGAAGTCCAATGAGACTCTGTGCCCTTCTACACACTTCTCTAACTTACAGTGAGGGAAATTACACAGGAAAGTCCTGCTCCTGGACCAACAAAGGCTCCGAAAGTCAGACAATGAGAAAGAAGTGAATGACTTATGGATGACCTCTAACACTTAGTGAGTGACTTATGTTTTAATCTCTGAGTACAACATGCGCTCTCTAAAAGGATTGTTTCCTTATCCCTACAGGTGATCCTAATTTCAAATCTATTGCTTCTCCTTCAATTGGTCTGTCACTGATGGCTTCTGTAAACATGCAAAAGTTGGTGATTACATCACTGATAAAGAGAGAGGCTCTCAGAGGGGAAAATATTAAACAGCTAGTATACCTCTAGAGTCTGTTCTACAGAAAAAAACAAAACAATTATGCAGAAACTGGTCTGTCATCTTATATAAGGCCTCCTTAAAAGAAGCCAATTCAAGCACTAAATAACAACAAGGGGAACACTACAGTTAGTCAACAGCTATTTGGTATTTTATTTCAGTTATCAACAGAGAACACCAATTGTTAATTATGCTCATAATTAACATTCTCACTGGCCAGTTAAGAGATCTTTCTCTGAGCCATGTGACTGTTTTGACACTGCTGCAGCTGGGCTCTCAGGAGCTTCATTTTTACTGGTAGTGAAAAATTCATTAGTCTCTTTCCTGCCTCCCTGCAAGCTAGTTTAGTTTAAATAGGAACTTCACTCCTTTTGATGTTTGGGTTCATTACAACCCTTACCTCTGCTTTTGACAGTGGGTATTTATCTATTAGTTATCATTGGTTATTTATCTGTTTTTCAATTTATTTGCTGTTTATTTGTTTGTCTTTTTTTTTTTTTTAAACTCACTCATTTTCCATAATGACCTAAATTGCACTGCAAGCAACATTGATGCACTGTGTCCTTAACTGTCCCAATTGTGTAAACAGTTAACTATCTTATTACAGGAACAAGGCAGAATCTTTGAATATTGGTCTCCAAAGACAGGATATAAAGCTTTTCTCAATCAGTCAACCACTCTGACTGCAAAAAAATTTAAACCATAAGACATGAAACACTAGTAAGAGATAAAAAAAAAAGCAACCAGTCTACTGAAATGACAACTGCAACATCACAATGATGACTTAACTAATTACTAGAGGGAACTGTTAGAATGTTGACATGAGTCGCCACTGTGAAAATTTCATAAGCGTATCTATAAATCAACATAAAATCAGTTTTCTTATCAGAAGGCACACAGTTTTTCAACCATGAACTCCACAGCACAGTTGGCTGTTAATGATCAATAAATTACATTCATGGATGTAGGTTAATTTAAAGATCTCTTACAGATCCCCTGGTTACAGTATTACCATGCATGTTGTTTTTTTGAGCTGTAATGCTCATTGCACTATAGATTTACTGGACTGCACAGAAGTACTTGTTACCACCTGTCTTTGTGTCTCTATAGCATTTTCTCTTTTTTTTTTCTTATTCTATCCCACAGTTACATTATAATAGAGGTGCAGTAGCGAACCTAATTATTCTCTCTGGAAAAAAGAGATAAAAGATAGAAACAGTGATGTCATGACAGTGAGAGGTAATTGATTAGATGAATAAGGCCAGTGACTGGTCTTCGTATGGTTAAAACCACTTTAAACTAGATAATGAAGAGACGAGGCAGACCAAAAAATTGGATTGTCTTTGTCATCTAACTCCAAGCACGGAATGACCAGCTCCCTCTGACATTAACCGAGAGAGCGAGGGAGAGGGGGCAAACTGTCTTAAGTCATGTCATGCGTATGATCATATGACAGCCGCCTCGAAGCCAACTATGCCTCACATTCCTTTGTGTAACTGCAGCCTTTTGGCTTATGTGTCTTCATCCTTCAACCACCGAAATAAAAGCAGCCCATTCTAGCTTTTAAGCGGCTTAGCGGCTTGCTATGTGTGGAACTGTATTAATCATCAACATCAGGGGCTAAATCACCACATCTCACTCATCTCATGCTAATGTGAAACTGAACTGATATTCACACCGGCAACACGGGGCGAGTGCTGAACAAATGGATATCCGTCATGCTAATCTGTGTAGCATTCGTTGCCTTGTGGGCAAATTCAAAACAAATGAACATTCTTTGTTCTAATTTAGCTTTACGTGCGCTATTATTCATGGTACATGAGCTATGTCAAGTTGGTTATGAGGAATGTGTCGAGCCTCTGACGGGCTAATTTGCATTTGGATTGACCAAGGTCTTTTTGCCATGGGGAGGGTACGCTAACGGGGGTGTTAGATGAAGACAAGTCTGGCTCAGAATAGGTGGTTAGACATAAAACTGACGCCAGAATCATCAGGGCCAGGTAGACTGCGCGCTCCGTACTTGTTTAAAAGGTTTAAACAAGTTTTTCTTTTTACAGTTAACTTTTCTTTTTGTTCAAAGACATGTTATTGCTTGCTGCTTGATACTTGACTGAGAAACAGTTTTAATACTCCGTCCAACACGCCAAAACAGTCACGATATTGGATATAGCAAAACTGTAAACTACATAGGGAGTCATACCCATGTTATGCTGAGTATACGTTAATAGTTTACGGAGCTGGTTATTTCTTGTTATTCAAATAACAACAAAGCGAAACAGTGCGAGGCAAACAGCTATTTATAGAGAGAATCTGGATGCTCACAGAACTCAATGACTACCGTCTGGTCTGACGTCACCATGAACTGAGAATCGGATACTCCACGTGGCCTGTTGTTTACATCTTCCAGGAACGCTAGAGAGAGAGAGAGAGAGAGAGAGAGAGAGAGAGAAACTAAATGGGGTTGAGAAAGAGCGTTCCTGGATAGAATTTCATAGCATGCGTCTTTTGGCATTTTAGTATCTCTAAACCGGACTTCTGCGACATGATAAACTGATGACCAAGGTCCCTTTCTTTGCGACATTTTCCAAACACGTAAGAATTTCTCTGCCTTTGTGTTTTTGTGCTAGCATGTTGGCCTCCGCCAGGGGTTTCCCCCTTTGCGTACGCTTTGTCAAGTTTGTTGATGTCGAAGCTCAGGTTCATGGGTAAGCTCAATGTCTAAGTAAACAAATTCACCGCAGTGTCTTTTATTTCAAGACACCGTATGACTCCTAATAACAGTAATGAAGGTTCTGTTATAAATGTGGGGAAAGGGGAAAGATATGTAAGACCACGTATTATAGTTTTACGGCTGATGTTGTAATCTTTTAAAACTGAAGTTTATGTCTGAAAATGAAAGGGGGAAAAAACTACTGTCTTTTCATTTATACCTCTTATAACACGATGTTTATTAAGTCAGCGGAATAATGAAGTTAAAAGTTAACTTCTTTAAGTGTGTATTGTGTTATATTGTGTAGATTATGCAATTGGAGATATATTACTATTAGCTGCTTCTGTTAAACACTTTAAATGTTTGTCACTTACACCTCATTTTCTCACTGAAGCCAGAACAGAAGAATGTTGCAGCTTGCAAGCAGGTTAGCCCAGTTCCATCTTTCCTCAGGCCCAAGTCAAGCATCAGCAGGTAGAGAGGAAAAAAAACAGCAGCCCACCCTAACTTTACAGGACTGTATCCAACATCTCAGGTATCATCTTCCACAGCTTCACATTCTCAGCGCTCAATGTATTGAAATAATGAGTCGGCACGGTCAACATTGTTTGACCATTAATCATGAATGTCATTTCACCATCACTTTCAGTTATCTCAGTTGTGTAGTCTCAAAAGCACCATCCTTATTTATTATAAATGTCACTCCATAGAGTATACAATGTATTCCCCATCATTTGGACCCTATACAGTGGCTACAACGGTAGTTCACATGGTATTATTCAACCATTGCAAGTTTAAAAAGCATGTTGTACCATCTTTGGCTCATGTCTTTGTTCTTGGACACACAGGAATGTCAGTGGACTTAAGAAAGAAAACGTGTTTTGCAACCTGAGGGTCCCAAACCAGTTTCAGACAGCCAGAGATGAGATCAACATTGTAATAGTCACTGGTATGTGCAATACAGGTTGTTGAGACAGGAGAACTCTTAAGCTTCAGGTTGAATAATATAAACCATGTAGGGGCCTGAGCTCATTTCTAGGGAATTGTGTTCCAGTGTTTAATGCTCCTCCATTTTACCTACCTAATTTCAACACCTGAAAAACACTCCTGCCACAAATACCAAACTGTTGTAAGCTGATGAAGTGGTGAAGTTCTCTTTCATTTGATGTTTACCAATAGAAATAAATTTATGAAGTTCATCATTTATTATTGCCTAAAATCATAATGTAAGCGATCATGTAAACAATCATGATGTCAAGAGGCACCCCATGTTAAAATCTGCATCAACAGTTCTACATATAAGGGTGTATAATATATAATGAGGGTTAGAGAGTGTAATATGTAATGAACTTCTATGACATGCATAGTTCCTGTTTGTCTGTATGCCAAGGTCATGGGGTGTTCTGCATTGATGTAAAAAGCTGGAATGGGACAGTGTCTGCCCAGAAACAGAACTGGCATGTTCGGGTTAGAGAAGAGGACCAAAACTTTGCCAGCACATCCATTGAACAAGTGCCTGACCCACTGCTCACCATCACAGTAAGTCAGAAACAAACATTCTCAGTTTTCATTCTGCAGAAATAATCTTATGTCAAATCAGGCTTGAAAGTTTCTGAAAAATATTGATAGTCAGGTTTTGTAGTCAAAGATTGTTTTAGTGAATGATAATAAAAGGGACAACAAAAAGAAAAAAATTGCTGTTAAAAGAATTCTGTCAGCTTGTTGTGTGCAATCAAGAGTTCACCTCTACATTAAACATGTTTAGACGTGCAACGACCTTTAAAAAGAACGAACTGCTATATTAAATGTACCTCGGTTATCCAGTTTTGACTTCCGAGTCATATTTCACCACGCTCAGTTTACCTAAAGATTACCGTACTGCACTGTACTGTATCTGTATGGAGAAAGCAAAATCTAGTGCTCTTCACGCAGACCTCTCCATTTGAATTGCCATGATGGCAATTCAGTGTACGGAGAGCAAAGCCGGCCCTCTGCGTTGTGGATTGGAGAGACCAGTTACAGCATTAAGGCAGTATGTTTTCACATAGATTGGGAAGAGAGGGTTTCCGGAAGGGTCTACAAACCAACAATCTCCGCAGACGTGAAAATGCTCTGCTTAGGTTGGATGAGTGTTTTTCACTGCTGTAGCTTATTCTCTGAACAGTGGACATAATAGCAGTTCTGAAGGTCAAGTAATTTTCTTAAGGGTTGGCTGAATTTATTTTTGGTACAGAAAATACAGTCGCTCACCTGAACTGTAGGATTTTTTTTTTATTTTATCACTCACTGACTGAGTCATCTGTTAGGTTACAAAACACAGTAAAAGTGCTCATTTTCAATGGATGTGGTCTAACACTGAAATGGTGATAATAATCATTACATAATGGTATTATTTACACAGATCTTTCATGGGTTAGAAAATTAATGGCCTACGTGTTTTAACTGAATATAAGAGTACTTTGAAAGGAAATCCAAACAGAACTTTTTATAACCTGTTTTATGAGCTGTGTATTACAAAAGTTTTAACTAGTCTGCATTATACTGTGTGAAGCATTCATCTTGAAGTTTAATAAACTCACAATATATGATTACATCACAGAGATCATGGAAAAGATAGGGAAAAACACAAAAGGGGGTATGTGATAGCATAAAAGATATAATTGTTGGGCTCTGTTTTCTTTTTCCTACAGACTAAAGCGTTTAATCTGTGGAACCATGTGAAGCGCTGTGGCGTGCGTGTGCGCCAGTCGCTCTTCCTCCCAAGAGTACTCTTCCTCTCTCCAGACTGTCACTTGGACGATGAGCTGAAGAAGAAGAAGGAGTTGGTCTCCTATGGCGACCTGCAGGCGTTTCTGCACTCGTTCCAAGAGGGTTACGTCTCATGGATATCAGATGCCCTCACCCCGGCCTGGGTCACAGGTGACCTGACGATGACATCACCATTAACTCAGACGAATTTCATTAAATCATGGGAGTATCGTGACGTTTAATCTAGCATACTTTCTTAAATGTTGTCCAGTTAAACTACGATCATTTCCAGTAGCAATTATTTTGTGATTTTTTAACAGTTAAAATATTACTAGGCTTTTCTTATCCTAATTTAATGAGTTCTGATTAAGTTGCTACATCTCATGAACTAAAGGTGCTGACAGTTTAAATAAAACACATAATAATGTAAGTATATAAATGTCATAGTGAAAATGCTTTCTTTCTCCTTAAATGTTAAGTCTGACAGTTTACTCCTGTGCTGTGATTGGCTAGGGCACCTGTCATACAGACAGATTGGGGAGGTGCAAGAGGTCCTGAAGAGAATGGGGACCTGGGACCTGGTTAAACTGCACTGTGGAGACCAGCTGAAAGGCGATTACAAGGGCTGCCAGCATATTGCTCTAAACCGGCAGGAAACAGACATGCTGGAGTTCTGCAGGAGTCGCACCTTGTCCACTGAGACTCTGTGGGCCCTGCTAGGACATACCCCTCAGGTCAGCAGTGACACTGCATTGCATCTAAGTGATACAAATATCATTCTCATCCATATGATGTCAGACGGTATGTCCCATAACAGCCATACAAAATGGAGATCACAACATTGCTACTTTACATCGAAACGTGGGTCACACGTTTTACAGTTGACCCTATTCTCATCAGATCTCATATAATATTACAGTCTGATTATGCAGTCTACTTTACGTGAATGACAGATAGATCAGACTTCACACTCGACACCTATTGTCTACATTTAGATGGTGTTCTTTAATCTCTAAATTATGGGTTATGTGAGAAATGAGGGTGTACACAGAAAATTCACCTGGATTTAATGAACTCTTAGAGTGAATCTGCGGTTTATACACGTTACACACACAGACTTAAAAAAAAAAAAAAGAAAAGAGGGGAAACAGCCATGGGACTGTGTGTTTCTGCACTTCACTATACATGAACCTGAGGGAGGTATGTCTGTTTAGACAACACTAGAACAGAAACATGGGCACGCTAACCCAACTGTTCACGCAGTCCTCAAAAATATATTAGAATAATCTACGGCAAGATTACACACAAAAAGGAGTACTGTTCATTTCTATGTTACATAAAGTCAGTCTTGATATTTGGCGCCACAGAGCTGAGAAATGGTCCAAATTAGAGCCGTGGTTAGTTTGTGCACATTTAAGACCTCATGGACCTCAGATTTCATGGAGTCAGCATTTGAGGATGGAAAGAAACCTGTTTTGACAGAAGGGAATGTATTTTGTAAACATGTTTTTATGTTGTTGGGTTTTTTTCCGTTTGAGGAATTGTTTATTCTCATCACTAATTCCAGAAACTTGTGGCAAACAGCCTTCTTATGGAAGCTACAACAGGAAAGAAATTTTAGACATGTCATGTAGGAAAAACATCCCAAGATTTCTTTGATACTGTCTGTAGACTACACATTTAGCCTGTTTTAGTGCGTGTTTTGGTCTTCTCCACAATGTACCATAGATCAGTCATACCAAGGTGCTTACACAAATGGAAATACCAATAGATGGCACTATTGTCAAGATTTGAATTACCACTGTGTTATTCACATTTTCAAACGCACTGCTGCTAGTCCTGTTGCATAAAGTCTTAATTTGGCCGTGGGTACTGTGGGCACACAAAGTGATATGTATAATATAGTTACATCCTAGCATTGCATTAATAGACCGGTATATAATTCAGATTTACGAAAAACCTAATGTCTTATTAAAGGCTGCGTTAATAAGTGGAAATTTTTCCAGATCGATTCTTTGAACGTTCTGATGACAGATAACAAAACAATAATTCTTGTTTGAGTAGCCAGATATTGAGTGCTTAGCAAATTAGTTTCATACTTTCCTTGGTGCAATTGCTCGTGGAAACGATAGCAATGGTCTGAAAATGATCCAGTGTGTTTGTATTGTTATGAATGGGTGTACGGTTTAAGGGGCAAAGCTTTGAGGTAAAGTCCTTGGAGAGTTGCTAAGTGTTTACTACCTTCAATAGAAAGCGCAGGACAATGCCATAGGATAACCTTACTGACTCACATACTAGCATCGTAATTTCAATGAGAGTTGCAACGGTTGCCGCGAAGGGAGCATGACCAGTTTTAAGGGCGTCTGTCTTTAAAGCTGAAGGTTGTGTAGTATTATGTGAACACCTGAGCAGGCTGAAAGACATAGGCCGCAGAACAATTGCGGCCAGTGGTATCACGAATTACGTCGGTGCTTTGGTGAAAGGTTAAACCGCTTTGGATATGAACAGGGTGACCTACATGGGGGAATACCGCAAACTTAGGGCACGTCACATTGTCAAACAAATGTGTTGACGTTGTCAGCACTATCAAGTTTACATTTTTAATTCCCATGCTAAATTTGAGTCCAAAGTGATACAGGGCAGCGTTTGAAGAAATATAAGTACGCACACACACACACACACACACGTACACACACACACACACACATATATATGTGTATATAATTGAGTTTTGAGGGGAAAAGCGTCGTTACCAAACAGCTCTGTCGACATTTACGCTAATGTGAGGCATCAATATGGATATTTTTATCATAGTAATACTGTAGATTTTACTAGACACATTTATGGTTTTGAGGCATACACGATATATATTTATTATAATTTTTCATTGATTGGTGCGATGTTTAAACATTACATAGATTGGATTTTCTCAAATGTTCTCCTTACATGGAACTAACTGGCAACATTGATCTGTTCTAGTTGGTAGCATTGATTTGTTCTAATAATTGTGGACATGTACATAGGGTTATGAGAAAAAAAAAACAAAAAAACACAGCACTTATGTTCGTCATACTGAACACATGGGGTGAAAGTGGTAATATCTGTTTAGGACCAGTGTGTCTGTGTATGGTGTACGATGTTATGTACAAAGTGCCCATTAGTAGCAAGAGTGATGACCTTTAGATAAAATAATTATGTAATAGGTTTGGCATGGGATATGATACACTATGGACTGATGCAGCTCAATGTAAAGGAAGTTAATTAGGGAAATAAGAATGGAAAATAAAGAAAGTTGTTCAAAAACAGTTAATTTATACAGAGAACGTAACTCACTCACAGTCTGAGCTGCAGCCTACAAAAACATAAACACAGCTGATAAACTAACTAGTTTATATACAGCAAGCTCAGTTATTTCAGGCACTTAACTCAATGGATGGTAATATGGATTATTGTAAGCAAGTCTGTGAAAAAGACTTGAACACCATCAGCATTAACCATTGCAACTGTTTGCCGTTCAAACAAACACTGGAGCTTCTGATTTATCCAGCGGGTGGAGGGAGGAAAAAAACAAACACAAACTGACCTTTAATGCCATCATTTTCATCGCTCATTTTAAGAAAAACCTGCTTGCACGGGAGCAAAGTCTTGGGTGTTTTATGTTGTTGATTGTTTGTGTTTCTCTCTAAGCTGAGTGCCTCTCATTCCTCTTTGCCTGCGCTGATTTCAGATCGCTCCCATTAACGCCAACATGCCAGCCTCCAATTATTCACTCAGTGCTCTGGGCCCCTGCATTCTCATTTGGGTTAGCAATACGCTTCCCGCTCGCAAGACGCTCATTAAGCGAAGCCAGTTAATTGTATAAGAAGATAATTGCGTGTAAACGCTGTGCCTAAAAGCAGCATTTGAGCCGTCTTCCCATTTGAATAGGTGGATGTTTAGGATTTCTGGGTAGTTTGCTTAACAAGAACGCAATTAATTGATTTGACTAATGAAGTAAATATACTGGATTTGTGGTGCATACAAAGCAGATGCAGACTAAAACCGATTGGGCTACTCAGTAACCACTGTTTGAATCCCAAGGCTGCAAAACACAATACTTCAAGCATCCCCAAATGAATAAGTGGAGAATAACACAATATATCCAAACGTAGATCATAAGATGTTAGTTTTTCCCAATATGAAGGTTAGGATTTAAACAGCCATGGTAGTGATCCCCAGATTTTGATGCAGTTTAATTTGGCACATGTCAAACAAATGGCTATTTAGTGCCATTTTGACTGACTGAGGTCAAAGATAGGGATGGCAGGGGTCATGTGGCAGAGTCCTCCAGGGTCACTTTCCTTACATGTCAATCTGTCGCACCAAGCTCAGCCCCTGGCCAGCCAGCCAGCCAAAGAACTAGCTCTTAGTATGGGCTCATCTACCACCATCACGGTCGTAATCGAACGTCCTAAGGAGTTTTTAACACAATACATGTTTTATAGTGTGAGCATGCTCCTCGACCATTCTTGAGTGGGTCACCCTTGGCTGTCAGAACAGAAAATGTTTGTTTTTGGTTGATAAATTGTAAATACCCAAAAAAGTCAATATCTTATGGAATCAAATTCTCTTCTACTTACACATTAAACATTACCCAGTCCTACAATTTCACTTAATAAAATCATTATATTGTAACAACAATTTGACCACAAAGCTCATTATAACTGAAAATAGCACTCTGGCATGCCCTTCTAATTGAACTAGAAAGTCCTCTTTCACACTTGCCTAACAATGAAATGTGTATACCAGCCTCTCTGTCTGTTGAAGTTGTCTCTAGGAAAATATTTCGGGTTTTTAGACAGTAACACAGTTTCTGTTAGAAAGGCCTCTAAAGGAAGCATTCATTGCACTGTAGGCCAGAGCTTCAGCTGGTTTCACTTAAACCTAACATCCTTTTGATTTGATGAGCTATATGATGTCATAGCTTTTCTAATAAAACCACAGTTTTATCCACTCGATTTGCCCACGTCCAACAGAGTCTTAATAACATGGACTTGGACCATGTGGACTCTTTAGTCAAAGTGAGGTAGTCCAGATGCTCTGAACTCAATACAAGAATCGAGAACCCATCTGACCGGGCTCCCAGGGGAAACAGGTTGTGTTAAAACATATGTTATTTTCAAAGAAATATTTATAAATGGAGGCCTCAGTAGGGCTCACCATAACACACCATCGCAAAGGATCTATTCTGACCATATTTCACTGGAGAAACATGACACTGGTTTGATAGATTCATCCAGGTCCACGCCACAGATCCACACAGTGAAAGATGGCTCAGCTCCCTCCGCTAAAGAAGAATTGTTAATCCCTTCATATCTGTTTGATAAAAACCCGCTGACAGGATCATTAAGTTACTGTGTGCTGCGCTGTGTTAAGAAAGAAGGTCCTTCACAGTTACAGTCTATGAAACTCGAAAATGAATGTGATATGCTAATATAGTACAAGGCTCCCATGTGTCTCTGTACAACAAACATTAGACATGTTTCTTTATGGATAAAAAAAATATGCAGGTAATAGATTGATGTTTTTATTAGGCTGCTTTTGAAGTCTAGGCTGCCACAGAAAAACAATTTGCCACAGAGAAACCCAATATTTAAAAAAAAAAAAAAGTACCATCGATTTTTCTTTTCTTCTCCATTGTACATGAGAAGCAATCCATAATACATTACACACTTATACAACGATGAAGAGGAAGGAGGAAATAGCAATAATATACCCATTTCTTCATCAAAAAATGTGAATCATCACACTATAAAATTCACATATGGAAAGATAAATGCAGATCAAACAGAAAATTTCTTTCTGTTTTGGCCACAAACCCAATTGGTGAATCTAAGTTTGCCTGTTTACTGTTCAGACTATCAGGGGGCTATTTGAAAATAATTTGTTCCGTACATTTGAAATCTCTTGATCATTTGTTCCTTTAAGACATCTGGAAAGCTAATCTGAGTGAACAAAGCTCTTGAAACAAATCCTTGACTAACCCAGCACGTCAAGAGGTGAACTGCCAACGCCGCACCTCTGAATCAAACTCGCGTTTCCCCCTGAAAGCGCATTAACCGTGAGGAAGAGCCTCTTTTTATTTGCAGAGCGGTTTTTAATGCTACTTAATTATGCAGAGTGTTTGCTGTCTCCATTTGCCCGATACACTGGCAGCGGAGAATGTAAGAGGCAGCTGCTCTGGGAGGTTTGAGTGGGGCTTGGATACTCGATAGGTCCCTGGGTGCGTTTCACAACCCTGGAAGAAGATGAGCCTTTGATTTGCTCCCTGTAAACAGACAAGCTAGGAGTAGCCAAGGCTCCGACCTGGTGCTCAAGCATCTGTTACGAAAGCCGTGCTAACACCAGATGCTAACAGGCACCGGACTCTCGGATGAAAAAAAAAGGGAAAAAAAATTGACGCCCGTCTTGATGCCACGGCTTTGATCACTGCATACGGCTTTGATGCTGCGATGGCAAAGTGCCTGGACACCAGTCACCAAATAAGTAATCTTTGACAAAAAAAAAGAACAGTAAAAAAAAAAAAGGAAGAGGGTTGTAAGACCAAAAGTGCACAGCTCTGGGTGGTGTCCCGTTGATGCCTATTGGATGGGAACTAATTTTTGCCTCCCAAAACAAGAATACCATTGCCTTTATGAAACATATAATAGTTGTTAGAAATACACACACACACACACATACAAAACACCTTGATTCTGACTCTTTGAACACTGAAGAGCTTCATCTCTGATCTGGACCATTCATACTTCAGCCCTGATAAATATCAAAGTCTTTAAGCACTGATTGTTTTTTTTTTTTTTCCTTTTGCTTTGTCTTTGAGGCAAACATTCATCAGATAAGATCAGTATTGTGTCATAGCTCTGTTTTTGTCATCTTCTGATAGTAGAGATTCGGCTAAAGTTCAGAGACAGAAAACAGATCAGTGGGTGACTGTATGAAAGACTGTGCATTTATTCTCAATCTCCTCTCCCTGCCTCATTCAATTTCTATGAGCTGAGGCTGGTGCCTTTGACTTGTGTGTGTGTGTGTGTGTGTGTGTGTGTGTGTGTGTGTGTGTGTGTGTGAGACTTCTGTATTCTGCAGCAGCAGTCATTCATTGTTTTTGACCTGAGCTAAGTGTGTTTCCCAGGCCTGTGTGTGTGTGATGTATATGCGCTGCTTTATGTAGTGTTTTCTCTATGGACAGTGTGCAGTGATGTTGTGTCTGATAGGGGAATGGCTATGTTATTTGTCCAGCCTGTTGTCATCGGCACGGCCAGAGCAGAGCCATGCTGGGGGAAACTTGACTGTTTGCCGGAAAACAGCCTAAACTAGTTTTCTCTGGAGGGCCTAATGAGTCTCCATTGGGTTTCCAGTATATACAAACAATGACCCACAGCGTGTCTGAACGAGCCCACTGTAAGAGCCACATGACCAATTCATTGCCATTCATCATTCATTCGTTTAGAGGTGGCGGTCGATTTTACAGACAGCTTTATTATCCTGTCACACAGGTTTGCACAGGTCACTCTGTGGGTTGGTGTCTAGTTTTAGATCAAGGTAACCAAAAAAAAAAAAGAAACAAAAGACAGGGGAACAATTAATAGAGAGAGGGAGAGACAGAGAGAGAACTAGAGAGAGGTTTGAAATGTGAATGAGAGTTAGGGTGAGGCAGTGAAAGACTGCGAGACTGAGAGCTGAGAGAGGTGTCGTTTTTGGGGGGGGAAGAGAAAAAGCCACAGTGTACCACATCATATAAAAAAAAGTCAGTAAATTTTCAGCGAATTCGCATTTGATGCAGTTTAAATCAAATGTCAGAGAAAGTATCTAAAGATGTGTGCCTAACAGCTGCTGGCATCAGTAGGGCAGATTGGCAGCTGTGTGGAGCAGAGCTAGACCACACATTTCCCTCTGTGTGATTAATGAAAGCCGAGCCAGAGATGAGAATGCATGTCAGTCAGGCAGAGATGTGTCTGTGAAGCACTGAAGAACGTGAGGGCCAAGGGAGATCAGCCTCCTGTTACCAGAGATACATTTCATCACCAACACGCCACGGATTCCTCGCACGTTTACCATGTTCATTTGACAGGGCTGCTAACATTTCCAGTGGTTGGACTTGGAGCTGACCAGCGTGCATTCTTTGTTTAGTGGTCAGGCTCTGGGGAAGTAGGCTAACTTGTTTGGCTTAATGAAAGGAGACACACAAAAGAGCAAGTGTATTTGCATGTGTTTGTGTGAAGGAGTGAGTGACCATGTGTTGGTGTATATGTGCGCGCGTGTAAGTATGTGTATGGGTGAGTGCACGCGCGTGTGTTTGTGTGTGGGTGAGTGAGTTTCTATGTGTGTGTTTGTGTGTGTGTGTGTGTGTGTGTGTGTGTGTGTGTGTGTGTCTGTTAGTGTGTGTGGCTACGGGTTCAGTGCATATGTTTGTGTGTGTGTTAGTAAGTTAGTGAATGAGTACATGTCTGTGTGTGTGTCTGTGTCTGTGTCTGTCTTTGTGCCTGTGTCTGCAGCCTTTAGGAGAAGATATCCACCATAACATTTACACTTTAGATATACTGCAATGTTGAAAAGGACTCTTTTTTTAAAAAATATATGTAACTTCTGAAGAGTTTCTGAAATATACAGAACAGTCCTGTTTAACTTTCATATGGAAAGAATTTTTTTCTACCTTATTGGTTGAAATTACAGCCATTTTTAGATTCCTGTAATTAAGACATAGTTCTTGAAAAGACCCCAGTGCTTTGAGGTAACTGGATTGAGAGCGGCCTTAGGAAGCTGCCCGAGAAAGTTAACTATACGCAATTACACATCAGAAGAGTACTGCAGTAACACAAGTGTCTGCAGACGCTTACACATACATCACCTCATACAGAGGGAGGCAATGAGAAAAGGCTGGTAATGGTGTGATTAAACTTAAATGTTATACATCTGTGAATACCAGCGCCATGCTAAAGAGTTGTATGAAGAGATACCTTCGCGAATACAAATGAAGGACGGACTGCTTCAATGTGAACGAATAATAACCAGAGTCCTTCAGTATACACACAGTCTCATCATTTTCAATAGCTTTTTGAGCACACTTTACAAACTCAAGATGAATATTAGCATATCAAATGCCTTTTTTTGTGTTAATTTGATTGATTCTTATGTAATAGATTTGAGAAGGTAGTATGCATACATAATATATGATGAATTCATTTTTAAATCTTTGTTTCTTAAGATGGCTCCACTATGAGGTTGTGGAATGGGATTTTAGCTTCTCATCGGTAAGCACAAAATTCTGTGTCACTTTAGTACAGATCTGAAATTAGAATTTGTCCAATATAAGTTTGAACTGACCGTATTAAATCTAGAATGAGATCTAAAGTTTGTGTGTTGCCCATGTGTGTAGATTTTAAGGGACATCAATGGCCACGTTATGACTACAGCCAGTAATCACATGTTTAAATAGACTAGCATACAGCACCTGCAGAGTAAATGAAGCAAAATATCTCCTTTTTTGCTGGTCTTATGGGTTTCAAGAGGGGCAATTTTCCTGACCTCTTTGTCCCAGTGTTTACATCTCTTCTGTTGCTTGTGTTGTTTGCTTTGGCAATTATTAAATGATTAGGAGCGTTTTAGCAATATTTCTTCATCTGTTCTGACTTTTCGTTTTGTGTCATTAGCTGAGTCTGATTGGTCATGTTAATTCACTCGAGCCGGTCTAAGTGCCCGCCCTCTAATTGTAGGCTCTCTTACTGATCTGGATCTGTTTGTGTTGTTCAGATGAATTACACACAGACATTGTGGCCCTGTAGCTGCATTTGGGCACTCCTGCTCTTATACATTCATTTATTTTCAGGCTTTAAGTTTCGATGTGAGCACATCCAATAGAAAAAGCAGCGGAAATCAAGAAGACTTCATTTGTGTGGCAGCCTGAGTAGCAAACAGTGGTAGCACTTAATTACATATTCAGGCTGAGGAAAAAAAAGTGTTTGCTTTAATTGGCAGGTATCAAATGAGTGGAGTGGATGGAGTGGGAGAATTAGCATTTTCATTGGTGAGCCTGATCTCCTGGTTGGCTCGTGTCTGTAACAGGGAAGAATATGATTTGCAGATCTTGCTTGTGTCCGTTGAAATGAATAAAGGGAGCTTTTATAAAGAGGTTTTTTGTACCGATTTTGATGCCCACAGCAAAGCTTCCTGTGCCAGCTTTCATTTTCACATGCTTTTTTTTTTAGGTTTCATTTTTTGGTTGTCATTGCTCACATTAGATGCAGGTGTCATTCATTGTGTGGTAGTGATGCCAGAAAATCATAGATGAATGATAGATTTGATGCGACTTGGTTAATCTCATTAAACAGTACCTTAATAACATTGTTGCACAATGTCAGCCCATGATAAAGGAGACAGACGTCAGGAATCACTGCATTCTTATTAAAAAAAAAGCTTTCACTTATTGTTCATTTCTGTTCATAGGGGCCAATGGAAACCGATGATTTTTATCTGCTAAGTTCGCTTGAAACAGGATGTCGTCATAAATTTAGAGAGGTAGATAGGCACACCTGTTCTCGCAGCCACTGTTTTCCTCTGAAATACATTTCAATTATCTGGAAACCATTTTGTTAGGGTCCTTATATATGGCTGTTACGTTTCCACAGCATTGTACAGCAGAAGGCAGTCATTTTCTGCCTCCCCATCTGTTGTGCTTCTGTGAAATTAGAGATAAACCAGTTAGCAGACACTTTGCCCCATTGTCTGTTGTTTTGATAATCACCCTTAATAACGCTCGGCATCAATATGGTCTTTAAACCTGATTTGGGGGTTAATGGAAGAAGACGGAGACGGTCGGCGTGTGCAACGGGAATAATGTCATTAGGAATGTTTGTGAAGAGCCAAATTAAATCAGTCATAAATTGTACTCTCAAGTCAGCTAGAGACCCAAAGCCATTCAGCAGAGAAGTGGGCTTCATATTTTAACCTCTCGCAGAAAATGCACTTAAAGGACTGGAAATAAAGTAAGGACTGCGTGAATGGATGTAAATGGTTATTGTGGAAGCTCTAATGATTTCCTGCCAGCCCTGTCTGGGCTGAAAGCACAGCTATTCAGAAGTTAAGTCCTGGTTTGAGGTCATTGTTTCAAGCAGGGAAAGTTAGATTTAACAAGGTGGATGTGAACCGACCTCCTCTGAGCACTAAACAGGAGATGATACGGTTTCTCAACTCTGAAACTCAGCATGTTTCACCAGCCTAGGTTTCTTTACATTTCATTTATATCATTGTAGATAAAATCTTCTCTGTCTCACAGTGTCTTTTCTAACTACAAATGTGTGTTAGGGTCTAAAAACTGGACCTGTGTTTGTTTTTTCAACCAAAATGATGCACAGAAATAAGTTAGAAAAATAAGATGTTGGTTTAAAGAAAGTGTCAAGATAATAATTTCCCTCAATAAGTACAAGTTAATATATCACTCCTCATTCATGAACCAGTGTCAGTAAGAGGAAATAGTCCTTTATTGAATTGTCTAATCATGCCGCTCGTTGCACATAATTGTACAATGAGCTAATAAGATTAACAATGTGTGTTTGTGGTGAGGCTTAGAGATATCTGGCCACTTGTTTTTCTCCCTTCCCTTTTAGAACAGAATGTTTTCCGCCGTGTCTTCTAATGTTCTCTTCTCTTGATCACTTTACGCTCTCCAGTCTAGCCTAAAAGAAACTTCCATCCAGGTGTTTCAATATTCAGCTCCAGGTTTTTGCTCACTGCTTGCCAGTTAAACGTTAACTGAGATGTAGAGGGAAAGAAGGAGAGAAAGAGAAGTGTGTTTTTTTTTTCTGTCTGCGTCTGCCTGAGACATGAGGGAACAAAGAGGTGACCGGTATGAACTTACGCTCACTTTGAGTTCACCTGTAACACAGCACCCATGGCTCCAGGTTACAGGCCTTCCTGGATTAGTATACTACGCATGCACCAGGCCAGAAATTCTGTGCCAAACACACAAGTGCTTACATGTTAGCCTGCTTGAAGTCCAAGGTGTGTGCCATTACTCACAGAGTGGTAACGGTTGTCTGTGTAGTTGTCGTACTCA
The DNA here is from genome assembly GCF_902362185.1 of Chanos chanos. Lineage (NCBI taxonomy): Eukaryota > Metazoa > Chordata > Actinopteri > Gonorynchiformes > Chanidae > Chanos > Chanos chanos. Next base: position 31,502,566 of record NC_044499.1, on the reverse strand, counting down.
TAAATTCTCAGATAGTAATGATCTGGGGGTGGTGTAGAGGTGAATTTGAGCATGTTAGCTTCAAATATATGGTTACATTAACATTATTTAGGAGTACGATAAAGATGTCAGCGGAACTGCCAATTTAGCTTTTGTTATTTTAATGGCATTAAAAACTAAATAAGCCTTTGCTTTTACTTTTTAACAATTTTCCAGAGCACATCTGCCTTTGCACTTGCAGATAGAGATAGAGATAGAGATAGAGGGGGGGAGAGAGAGAGAGAGAGAGAGAGAGAGAGTGAGAGAGAGAGTAGTCTCCACACCTTCAGGGAATATGAGTGAGCTGCAAACAAAAGCAAAGGGTCTTTGAAGCATTGTGGTGTCATGTTAGCCTGAAAGAGTGAGAAGAGAGAGTGGAGTCTGCAGAGGGATTTATGAGTTGCAGTGGACAGGCAATAGGAGGGACTTTGCAGACCTGTTGAAATGTGGAAGGTGATGTCATTGTGACATTGACCTCCCCCCCCCACCACCACCACCTCCCCACCCCCATCCCATCCCATCCCTTAGGCATAAAGAGACTATGCTGAGCTGATGTGGTTAGTTAGCTGAGCTCTTCACCCTTTATTGTCACTCCTGTTCTGAGCCCTGGGGAAACAGACCTATGAGCAGAGACTTGTACATAGGCATCTTTTCTCCACAACATTCAGGAGACATTGCCAACCAGTGTTGAGGCTGATTAGAGATCAGTGGTGAAAAAAATTGACACATTGACACATGTTCACAGTCTACAGCCCCATGGAGAAATCAGACACTGAGACATAGAGAGACAGTGTCTGGAAGAAAAGAATCTGAGGAGTACTGAGACAGAAGAGAGAACAGAAAAGGACCACGGCAAAATTGTGAGGCTGACCCCAGAGGAAGTTAGAGGCCAGTTGCAACTGTGTAGTTCATGCTCACCAATGAACAATTTGAAGAAAGCATTGACAAAAAGCAATTTTTTACTTCAGTACAGCAAGTTTAATTTTGAGATTGTCAGACAAAAAAGAGATGATACAGACCAGATAAAAAGTCCACAAGTGAAGTTATATTTATTGAATATTTCAGAGGATATCTGTGGTCTAATTGTGATGAGCAGAACATCTGGTGCTCCCCAAGGGTCAAAACTTGGGATGCTTGGTATTTCAGCCATTTGTACAAACGTACAAACTGTTTACCAGTCATTATTCTCCTGCTGTCTTCACTTCATCTTCAGTGATGACCTCTTATCCTCTCACCATTCACAAATGACCTCTCGGTCCTGTGTGACATTTATGACTATACTTAGGTCAAGTAAAATTGGTATAATGGAGCTAGGGTCATTCAAAAGCTCCTCGCTTTTAGGAGAAACATCTAAACTGTGTGGAAGGTCATCAGCCTTCGTTGCAAGCCTACTACTACTCTACACCTTGTACATCTTCAGTCACAACGTACATTCTTTCAGCTGCTTGTCTTCTGTGTCTGGCAAGGAGGGGGGAGGAGGAGGGGAGAGGCGTTGGGGGGATGAGGCAACAACAGGCCTCCTTTTGTCTGATACTCAATATCACTGCTGTCTCTTTCTCTGTCTCCTCCGTTCCAAAAAAAAGGAAGTCTTGGCAGCCAGGTCTATGAGACCACACGGAAGTCCCCCTACATTCCTCTGCTGGTTTTTGCCATGGGTTGGCTTGTCACAGGCTCCAGACACCCCAGGATCACGTTTGTGATTCACCAAAGGACATCGTTCAACTGTAGCTGTTGTTGTTGTTGTTGTTTAGACAGAATCAGACAGTGTGGTGGAAATTCCCCTGCTCTTCAGCTAGCAGACACAATTATTCTACACCCAGCGGAGTCAGAACTGACACCGGAGGACAAATTACTTGTGTTCTCTGAATACTTAGAAGACAGACATGATCAGACTGCTTAAGTTGCACTATGCTGGCAGTGAAACAGTCCACAATGCTTACAGAAAGGTTCAAACACAGTTTTCTTCCAAATGCCTGTCATGAAGATATCACAAGCTGTCACCTTGGTATCAGGTTATCTCAGCTATTGTAATGAATGAATTTGAGCAAATTTGGCATTTGGCAGGAGTTCTACTGATTCTGGAATGTTCTGCTGTGGTTAAAACGTTACAGAATAAATTGCAAACTTGTCCTTTTGGAGATTTACACATTATGCTTAAAGAAAAAAAACTTACTTTTCCTGAGATACTCAATATTAAAAAATGGATGTTTGACATTTTTTTTTTTTACTATTAAACCAATCAGAAATACTGTATAGCGTATGTATAAGACTGTGATTAAGCACACTTATAATTAAGAATGAATATCAGGTTTAATGTCGAGATTCATGGCAGATCAAATGTTTGAACATACAGTCATCCTGACAAGTCAAACCACACACAGAGAAATCATTAAAACCAGGTGGTCCAACTAGAGGGATGGTAGCCTATAGACACGGCTTTATAAAGAAGGAGATAAGAGGTCAAACTGGATGAAAGCCTGCAGCATGTAGCATGCACCACCATACTTGAGTTCAAACGGAAGATCCTCAGGACATAAACTGAACGAGTCAGCAGACATCATACTTATCACCTGACATTTCAGTCCATGCCTATACCCTGTAGTTGTGGTTACAAAATTTAAAAAAAAAACCCTGCTGCTAAGCAGCAAGCTTCTTCATGCTGTTCAAGTGTTTCTTAAGCTCAGCTGACATTAGCGTTAAAGGTCAAACAGCTCTCCGAGATGCGTTGCGATACCGACCAATTCTCAACACTGTGCAGAATTTCTTATGCTTGAGATGTTGAGCCAGGGGGTTTCATATCCCTGATTGGTCAAGTCAGAGGGACAATACACTTAGTACTTTCCCTTATTTACATTACAGAAACCACAATTAAATATCAACATTTTTACAGAATATCAAATAAAAATATGCAGACAATTTGGAGAAATATGTCATTTTTTTTCTTCCATCCCAAGAAAGGTATTTGATTGTGAGAACTGTCATCTTGTTGAGGATGATCTTTATAGAGTTGTCTAACTAATAAGTATCCTTGTTACGATGCTTGACATCCTAAACCTCTTGTGTAAGAAAATGAATGTGACTTTGCCCCCGATCAACACTGTCAAAGACATAAATACATGAATGAGGCCGTGCTTTGAAACCAATCTTCCTTTAGATTTCACACAAGTCTGTTGCTTTGACAGGACCGTGGCAGTGATTTCCCAGGTTCTGTTAATTGGCGACAAACAGCTGTTGTGTCAGTCTCTCGTATCCTTCCTAGACAAATGACACTCTATGCTGTCACCAGCGGTCAGCCTGTCTGTGTGTACACAAATTACACTTGAGGAGGTATTGTTTCAAACATGCCAAAATTAATAAAGCCGCATTTAGCCCGTGGTGTCAGATGCCATTGTAACATAAGACAAATTGAATTTAGGTAAAGCAAGTTCCAACTTCTAACCGCAGTTGCTCTTTTTTTTTCTTTTTTTTTACGTGCTGTTGTCATATGGGAACATTATATCCAAGGTATCAGACCCAGATGCAGGTCTGAAATTGCGGCTGGCATTGTTGCAGATAATTGGGTTAGCGCACGGGGCATGCAGGTGTGAAGATTAGACTAGAGTTGATAGAGATGTGGTTCTAGATCTTGCTAGTTTAATGTTTTTTTTTTGTGAGTAAAGCCCTTTTAGGGCTGAATCTGCACCCACCCCTTTTTTCACTATTAAAATGACCACGTTCACCTTCCACATGAAAAAGACACTGCTTGGAATCCCACACAGATTACTTTTCTTCATGTCGGATGCTTATCTGAACTTTGATGTCAGGAGCGGTAAACAGACCCGCTGGGCATCCACAATGACCTGCACAATGGACCAGGGTCTGGATCACTGAGATCCCACCGCTGCCACCATTAACAAAAAAGGCTCGGCCAATTTACCATGGGCTGGAGATGAAAGAATAGCGCATGGAAAAAATAAATAAATAAATAAATAATTGTCCATGAAATTGTCCACGGCTGTAACAAATGAAGATGGAGTCATGAAAAAAGGTAGCACTTTCACACACTTTAATCCTCTCTGAAAGCTGACAACAGAAATAAGTAGTACTTTAAGAAAATTCCTTTGAAATGGACACCATTCAATCACCTGACTATGGAAATCTTATTAAGGTTGTCTTTGTCTAACAAGTAAACAGGGATAAGCTGTGACAGAGAACTGCTAATACATTTATGTTTAAACCGAAAGAACCTGAGAGAATCTGAAAACCTCCAGATTTCTCAAATTATGTCCTCTGGCCTTTGTGTTCTGAAATATATCACACTTTTAGACAAAACTGCACTGCTAGGTGAAAAAAGCTAAAAATAGAAGTTGCAATTTAATAACTGACGTTTTAAACAATAATTGTAGATAAAGGTCTTGAATTTTTTTTCACAGGTATATTTTAAGCACATGTAGATTGCCTGCTTTTCTTTCAGTTTTTGTTGATAGACTGACTCATATACAGGTGGTGAATCAGATGAATTGATAGGAGTTTGAATCCATTCATCTGTAGTAGAGAACTGAGCCTCATGGGCAACCTGGACACAACAGCTTGGGATAGAAAAGGTCAAAGGTGAAGGCCACAAGTGTCCAGAGAGGTCTAGACAGATATCTGGAGGTCTCAGTCAGGGTCACAACCCTGCTGACCTCTGGGGGTCACTGAAGGTGCTTCACCTCAATGCCAGACTGCCTTTTAACACGATTGACATCCATTGCAATCATAGAGCAGAGGGTGAATAAGTTAGACCCAAACCACAGTGTGACATTACTCTATCGAAGCTAATCAAAATCTCTTCTGTGCTTAAAAAAAAGAACCCACTTCTCTGATACCTTTTGACAGCTCCCCTTTGTTTGGTCAAGTGCATATAAAAAATGGAAATGTTTTAGCATTGTCTCGCTAAATAAATAAATGTTGGAGAGAATAGTGAACTGGAGTCAAAGGTATCTTCGACATGAGTCTATTTTGCATGCAAAGTACTGGTAAACATTCCTGCATTTGTTTTGCAAAATGCAACACTGTTTCACCCATTAACTACTTGTGCCCTTGTTCACATTCTTTGTTTTTAACTACCTTCCTGATCAAAATGCGTGAGTATAAAAATAGGGTGTCCACTGCACTACATGCACAATGCCAGGAACCAAAAGTGGCATACACTTATTCCCCTCCCCCGACAACTGTCCCCTGCCCCGGCCCTCGCCCTCACCCCAGTCCGTCCTCCTTTTTGAAAACCAAAATATGGTCACCCTACATAAAAACATATGTCAAAACTGTTCTTCTCTTTATTTTTTATAATATAAGCACTTGCTTTGACCGGTATGGCGTGTGAACGCATCTTGTTTTCACAAAAAGCTGCATGAGAATGACAAACATAACCTGTCATGACTCTCTCTCTCTCTCTCTCTCTCTCTCTCTCTTTTTTCTCTGTACTGTAGGTGACAGTGAAGATGTACAGGCGTGGTGTCCAGGGCTGGCTGGGTAAACCTCTGACTGGCACTGCCACCATCCCATCAAATACCCACGTCGTTTTCCGAATCAACGGCGAGGACACGGACGCCAAAATCCCTGCGCACACAATTCACACAATTACTCTCAGCATATGAGCCACATAAAGAAAAAAAACAGAGGGAGAAATGTGTGTTTGTGAAAGAGGCAGAGAGAGAGGTAAATCCCTTCTAGATGTTATGTGCATAATCTCTTTGCCACAGGCTGTAGTTTTTCGTTGTTTGTACACATAAACACATTTCACAGCGTGAAAAACTTACTGTAAAACATGCCAAGGCTAAGAGTTATTTCATGCAAATTAACTTGACATTATGACAGATTGCCAGGCTGTTCTTGGCTTAGGAAAGAGCTTTTGAAGTTTGCAGCTCTTTTTTTTCTATCTTAGCCTTTAGCATCGCGCAGTGTGTAATTTATATTGAATATGTTGTCATCTGCACCTAAAATAACCATGTATTTACTATTAGTTACTATTAGTTATGGGTGTTTTCTCTTTATATATATTCAGCAGTTTTATATTGAGCTTTATGCCATAGAGATGGAAATATGTACACCACCAAAAGCCATTAATCTTGACATATTTTGAACGTAAATTTATGACTTTTTGCATTATTATGGAGGTGAGTTTTGAGTGGAAGAAGTACGCAATTTGTCAACTCTATTATTCAGGAGAGAACTCATCAAAAACGCTGTGGATGAGAGTCAACCCCTGATGCCGACTCTCACATGATGGACTTTATGTAAATATGGATTGTTCAGCTAATTAGACCTGATTCATTTTCTCTTCTTTTCAATGATGAATTTAGTGCTGGTCCACACTTTAAAATAGCCATTAATTAGCCATTGTGTTGCTGAACCTGTTTCTGCCTCAGCAGTTTTGCTCGGGGGTGCGTAGAATGCTAATTGTCATGGTTAAACTTGTACAACCTCTGATGTGAAGAAGGCTAGGAATTATATGGCCCATGTTGGTTTAATGGCTCACTGATTTGAATCGTGCGGTGAGATTGAGAACAAGTTATGAATATGATGTGAAGAGATGACCTCATATCTACGCGAACAAGTGCGAGCAAAGCGCCATTCATTTGTTTCAAGTGTTTGTGTGGTTCTTCCCCATTTTTCTACGCTCTTACAAACAGCGCTAACAGCTAGCAATTGCATTTACGGTGTCTGGTATTGTCTTAACAAAGTTAATTCCACCACAAGCTCAAACCCTAAAGCTAATTCTGCGGAGAAGGCTTTGTGCACACTGATGCCATCTCTCTGAATGGCAAATCTCAGCCTGAAACCACATTAGAATGCACTCTACTGTCTTTCACAAATGAGTGTTTATTAGTTTGCCTTGGGTGGTATACAGACAGTGTCAGCAACAGAACTCGCCTTGTAGTGTCAATATTTTCAGCTTCACGAATGTCGTGCCTTATGGAGATGGTAGCGTAACATTTCTTTGTTGGCCATAATTGACAAAGGACAACATGGTTTTTGGAAACCTGCCATTACGGAATACCTCAACAGATGTGACTTGAACAGGTTTACCTTAACTCTTTAGATCTGGTCTTATTCATTTATCTCTCAGTGTTTTCTGAATACACTTACATTTTTACAGTGTTTACAATTTTACAATTCACTTACATTTTACTATTTCTGTGCAGCACGCGGTTGTGCTCTTCAGCTATTCTCAGTCGGTATCATTGGAACGTGGCACATGTTTCCCCTTTGTGATCATGGTCGGGGTGTTTGGAATGGTACAATACCTTGATTCCCTGTTGATATTTCTTACGTCTCACCTGTGTCCATGGTAACCCCTTTTGCCATCATACATTTTTCATTTAAAAAAAAAATGAAGCCTCAACTTAATGTTACTGAAAATACATAACTGAAAGAGTACACTATATATAGATATATTATCTGGTCCTCTGAATCAGGAAGGTTCTTTGATATGTTTTTCTTACAAATAGGACATATTTAAACAAATAACCGGGCAGAATAGTGGTCTCTGACAAAAGAATTAGGGCATAACCAAAAGGTTGACGTCCTAAACCTCCTTTGTATTCTCAGGACATCAATATCTACAGAAACAACATGTCGCAGCTGTTATTCATTACAAGCTCTTTTAGCTTTCTATATTCAAGGTAACATAAGTATCAAGGTTCTAGGCCCAAAATTTGAGTTTTCAAATTCAAGCCATATATTTTGTGCGTTAGCCAGGAACTATGGGTCTGTGTTACTATATTTCTATTGATGTGTAATTGTGTACGAGTTTCATTTGATTGCATGTTTTTATTCTGTGATGTTCAGAATAAAACGGGAGAAAATAAGAACATGGTGTCATGCTGTGCTTGAGAAACTTTTGGCAGACCTTTTGCTTGTAGGCATTGTGGGGGGAACAATAGAGCTAGTGAACTGAGCCTGGGCTTTGATGTGCAGTGCATTTGGATCACATTCGACATGACCATTCACAAGTCGGCCTTTCTCCTGAAATGGGTCCTTCTTGGTCTATGACCTTGTAACCTGACAAGAGATCATTTCTGCATAGCCGTTGGTTTTAAAATGCCTTGGCAACGCCAAAGCTATCCTCTGGACCTGCTCCCTGGAAGAGATGTCTTGCCAAATTTTTCATGTCACAACCACAGCACTTTTCATACTTAAAATCTGAATGAACAGAGCAAGAGTACTGTAAAAGTTGTGAGGGCTCCTTTTTCCTGTCCATTTTCAAATGAAAGTAACTTCCCTGCTGCTTCTAAGTTTTGACCCACATACTTGTCCTTCATTTTGATGCAATGCAGTTACGAAAAGGCACAAGCCTTTTCTATGGTAGACCTCAGCCATTTTAGCTTAGTTTCAGTTCAGCTGTCCCATTCTTACTCTGAATTCCGAAACAGATCTTTGTGTATATGCATATTCAATTCTCTGTCAAGTGAGTATCAATACAAAACACCATCTGTACAGTCATGTCCAGTGATAATTCACAGAGATTGTGAGCATAAACATCATTTTAGACTGCCAAGGAAATAGAGGACAGAGGATGTCCATCAGCAGACCTCTCCTGCTTTGGGAAGCCTACGTGATGCCTCAAGCGTGGCGGGTACACAGCTGAGTGGATGACAGACAGATGGCTGGACGAGTGGACAAAGGCAACTCTGTCAGGTGGGAGGGGACAATGGGGGGGGAAAATCACTTCCAAAGATCAGATCTGAGCTCACTGCTACATGCTAACATGGTAAACCGATCCTTGTTGAAATGCCACTGCACAACACATCAAGGCATGCTCTGTTCTAAAGGGGGAGGGGGGTTCACAGGATATTGGAAATAAAGTGAACTCATCAAATGAACCTCGTTACATCCTGTCCCATCCTATCTTCGATAACCTTTGGGTTGATCAATTAAATGGTTCTGCAGCACCTCCACACGCAGCTGCTCTGGGCCTCACATGCTGAAACCAAAGAAAAGGAATGACACTGTGTAGTATACAACTGAAGAGTTATGGTTTATTAGTCCAACACTGATAAAAGTGCAAAAATCATCAAGAGTATTGAAATCTGAATTGATATTAAACAGAAAGTTAAACCTTGTTGATAACTGGGTTTATACAAAAAAAAAAAACCCTTGGTATTTGTTGGTGTATCAGAAGATTTGTTTGTCAAACATTTAGATGTTTAGTGGGGGGGGGGGGCTCCCATTCTGAATGTGAATTTTCCATAAAAAAAATGCACAGCCATT
>NC_044499.1:31133314-31160814 GCF_902362185.1 Chanos chanos | reverse complement strand
TCTCAGATGGAGGAAACAGACGAGTGGGATGTTCCACCCAGAGAAGCGGGCATTCATCCAAACGTCCATCAGAGTGATATTAATCAGGGCGTCCTTCTCCTTCACTCTCAGAGATAATTACGTTTATTAATAAGCAAGCATGTTAAGTTTCACCTTCATCTGCTTGCCGTTACCTCTCAGCCTGTTCTTAACACACCTCAGAGCTGAACACGTTCAGGGGACAGGGTTCAGGTAAGCCGCCGGAGGAGAGACTGAGCCGGCTAAGTCTAAGGCAGAAGGAGGGAAGCAGGCTTCTCAAATTGATTTACATCAGAAACTCTTGTAGCAATTCATTTCTGTAAACAAACATTCTAATTAGCAATAATGAATTAAATCTGATGGCATTCTCACCTCTTCTTGCTGATGTTTTTTTTTCCTGTTGATCGCTTCACTTTATGTTTATATCAAAGAGTTTATTAGGACAGGGGTAGCATACTCTAAAAAGAATAACAACAACAACAACAACAACAACAAACTCTGTTTCACCTTACTTTTTTTATTATCGTGTAACTACTGGTTATTACTGTGTACTTACATAAAGATTTAGAATCAAAGTAACATTATAGTTTTATGGCTGCGTTTGGGAATAAGTGACAGTTCAGCTACTTTAACCCACAGCTCACACAGAAACAAGACCAGCCACGACACTGCTATTACAACACTAGAATAAAAGAATTTCATTATACAGGTACGCCGAACATACATAGCACTGTATTCACATTAAGAGTGGGTCTTCTTGTCCAGGCAAATTAATTCAGTGCAATTAGAATAGGTGCTCAAATGTATAATTAAATACATTATGCAATGACATGTCTTGCTTCGAAGGCTCTAAATGAGGCTGTGGCATTTAGATTTGATAATTAATTTTACACAAATTGTTCAGAATAGACTAAGGGGGATATAGGGAGAGAGAGAGGGAGAGAGAGAGAGACAAGGTAAAAGAGAGACAAGTCAGATGGTCTAGTATAATGACCAATTATGTTTACTTTGGCGCAATTTTTGTTCCTTTCTTTCTTTGTGATGTCACACCTTTGTGCACAAGCTGGCATGGCCAGTCCTGGCATTCTGTGTGTCACACAGTTCAGCTCTACCCCACTTCTACAGGCTCAATAATGAATATTACTGTAATATAATGATGCCTGTGATGTGCACAGTCATGTCAGGGGATGGGATCACACCTTTCTCTGTTGTTGTACCCACTGAGAAAATGGCCAGAATGGGTGACAGATGTGTGTGAGGCACTGGGAGAGTCCCAGAGTGAGACCAAACCAGTCCAGTGTCTCTCAGCCAAAAACTGGCCTAGCATGAATCTTACTGTGTAAAGAACAAGTCCACTCACCATCTCATACTCATGATCATGCATTCTTACAAAAAAATGCTTGTAAAACTTGCTGTGGATAATCCTGCTCTATTTTTCTGGTCACTAAATATTGAGTTTGTGGTGAATTTCAATATTTAGTGGTTTAGTGGTTTGTGGTGAAAATCCCCAAAATATATTATTGAAAATCAAATGATGTAGTGGCCCCAGAGACTTAAATCTGGAAACATAAAACATAAACTGGTAAATCTAGAAAATTAGGCTAGGAAGGTCAAGTTCTGGCTGAGGCTAGTTTTGTCTGTTTATTTTACTTATTTGTTTTTACTCTGAGTGCATGATGTATTCGGTGGGTGGGCTGGGGCAATTATTTTTTGAAGGAGGGGGGGGTCACTCCATGTAGTATCACCGGTTTTCATGGATGCAAGGCTAAAATGATGTCTGTACATCACCTCAGGAAGATGACAGCTCACTGCTACTGATAGACACAGGTCTCCACAGCCTGGTCTGGGCCACGACAATAAAACCAAAAAAATTTTGCCCAAGCTGTCAATGCATGCGAGGCCAGGATGCACCCTCAAACAAACAAACAAAAACAAGTTCTCGTAGTTTCTGTTCAGTAAAGACTCCCATGGCCTCTATGCAATGACATACTCTCCTCCTGCTGTGGCTCATGTAGGTCCAGTCCTCCGCCATACAAACACACCAGCAGCTTGACTGGAATTCAGCTCACCACTGATTGGTTCTGACCTACTATTTTGTTGATTGGTTATAAATGGGAGCCTAGTTTTCAGTGGTGGATTCACATTATTTTTTTTCTCCTGATGCAAATGGCAAAATGATGCCAAAATTATTTGTTTTTCCATAGCAGTTTCAATCTGTACTTCAGACTGATGAAAGCATTTTTATTGAGAAACCCAGTTTCAAGACACATAACACGGGTTTTGTGCTTGCAAGATGTAGTAGTTTTTAACTGTTAATGTAGTTTACACAAGTGTAGTTTACACAAGCAAGATGTAGTAGTTTTTAATTATTCATGTAGTTTACACAAGTGTTCACATTATTTGTAACTCTGAAATAAAAAGGTGTAATTATTGGCTATGAATTTTCTTCATATTTTCAGCTTTTATTTTGACACTTGACTAAAAGAAAAAGGCAGAGCGTTATGTACTTCAACTGACACTGACGTATCTGAGCTATCGTTGAAAAAAATATGACTTTCCGATATAACCAAAACAGTGTTCAGCATCATAACTCATACATTTCAGCCAGGCATATCACATTTAACCAAACAATCTACTGAGAGTGCATCCAAAAACCTCAGTAAATAACTGGAAGCCCCAGTTATCCTGACTAAGTCTGGGTGTGTTTAAATGAATGGGAATTCCCTGTGCACTCCAGGAAGAGCAGCTGATGAATGCATAGCCTTAAGTGTCTAATGGAGATACTGGATTTGTCTTCACCTTATTATTCAGACTTCCCTTGACATAAAGAAATGAAATCAGATGTTTTCGCTTGCTGTTACTATCCTGTTTAACTATAGTTTGCTGTAGTTTGATTCTGTTTTTCACTCCATGCGTCAACTCCAAACACCAGAAAATTGTGATTGCTTCTGTTGTGATGTTTGACTCTGTTAATGTATTTGTATATTTATATATTTACTGCCTCCTGCTGTCATTCAGTTGGTCTCTCTCTCTCTCTCTCTCTCTCTCTCTCTCACTCTGTATCTGTGTGTGTTTTCATTAAGGGTCCGTTGCCAGTATGGCACCATATGAGACTGTCATCATATGGTAATTAAACCTTTGCTCGTTTAAATATGAAAAGCTGGCGAGAGTGCCCTCGTAAACATTGTTGCACACGCAAGCCAGATTTTCCAAATAACAATCTGTACTTTTAAACCAAAATGATTCAACGTTGTTTTGTTGTTGTTGTTGTCGTTGCTCTTCTTCTTCTTCTTCTTCTTCTTCCTCTTCTTCCTCTTCTTCCTCTCCTTCTTCTTTTCATTGCTTTAGTGAGTAATATTTCCCTCCAAATTTCATAAAAGATTTACTATTCAGGATTCAGAATTTATTGTTTAAAAAAATCATAAGGAAAGTATCAGCTAAAAATTTTAGGGTACTAGCCTCATTAAAATTAAGCTCTTTATAATTATTGACAGTTTATCCCTGTAATATATGGAAAAATGTTAAACCGAAAAGTCTTTAATGGTGTCCACATCTAAAAGTCCTTTCATTGCAGGTAAAAGTATTTGTAGTTTGTAATGTGCTAACTGTCCAGCCAAGTTGCCAGTGCTGTACATGGCATGTCTATTACAGGAGTCTCTACCAGAATTTTATCAGCTCTGAACAGTTGCATTTGGGCTTCTTCTCTGGCTTACCTCTGCAGCATGTACCAAAGAGATGCACTGACTTCATGCATATGAAAGTGTATATGTATATGGACGTATGTGTGTGTGTGTAATCAAGACAGAGATGCAAAAGTTTACATAGTGAGTGCATGTACATGTTACATTACTCATACATATAAAACATACACAGAGTACACATCACACAATTCACATACGCTGGCAAATGATGTATTTTAGCAAAAAATAATTCATAACTATACATTTTAAATGCAGAACTCGGGCAAAACTATTTGTAGTAATGACAGCTCACTGTTATATACACAAAGGCAGAAGACAAATGACCCCAGCACTGCCAATGCAGGTGAGTGCAGTAAGCATAATTTCAATCATTTTCACATCACTCCAATTATTTCACTTAATCTGTCGTGTGACAGTCCAGAGAGCGAATGTGTGATGAGTGTATTTGCATAACTATGGGTGATTTGTCAGCACTGCGCATTCTGCCAGGGGGCAAGGCTCAGTGTAGCATGCTGCAGCCTGATTGGCCACATGCTCTGGTTCCCATATTGCAGCCATGTGTTTCTTGTCTGGCTCTGAACTGGGCAACCGGGTGGGACACCCTGGGTCTACTTCAGGGCTCACACACATACAGACGCACACACACACACACACACACACACACACACATACACACACACACACATACACACACACACACACACATACACACACACACACACACACACATACATACAAACGCACACCTGCCCCAGTATTTCCACCACACTAATACTACTTCTTACAAATAAATACGTATCTGTATTCATCTATTCATCTATAGAGTAGTCAACACCCCTACAGACTACAATACTGTTTTAAGAAATATTCACTCAATACTAGTTGTTAAACTATATTTCCAGATGTTCAAATATTTGTTTTCCCTCTGCAAAAGTGAAAAAAGTGAAAAATGTTGATGATATATTAATTCTGTACTACATGCGAGTACAAGCAGAAATTCACACTTAAAATACTTGGTAAGGCCTCAGTCATAATGGATATCCTACACCGTAAGCACTCTAAACCATGCACAAATGAGTAGTTTTGAATATCATTCTACACACTTGTGTTATAACAACGGTGCAGAAGGCAACACAGGCCTGTGTAGCGTGGGGATAATAGGAACATATGTAGCTTTTATGTATTTCCCTCCTCTCTCCATAAATGAATCAAAAGGGTACAACATTTCCCCCTTTCTCCAATATATTCAAAGTGTATTCAGGGATATTTCTTTGAAATTTTCTCTGAAGTTTGCCAACCTTTTTTAAGGCTCGCGGAAGGGGCGCGACGCTCCATTGATAGAGCGGCACACGTTTGACTATTCAAGTGTAAAGTAGGAAGGGTTAGGGGTGGAAATCTTTAACCATTTCCCAGTATAATACTATTTAAGGAATAATTCTCAAGTCTCGAAATCGTTCCATTTTATTTGAACACTCCAGGGCACATTTAACAATTAGACCCACATCTGCATATTTTACGAACTGCCACAAGTCTGATGTCTGATACGTATTCCTTTGAGTTTTAAATAAAACAGTGTCACACATAAACCCCTTATTAGTGTGTGTTAATAAAATGCTCTTTTGATGTTCCTGGACTTGGGTTTGTACTTGAAGAAACTTTGACAGGAAACAAACTATGCGGAGCATGGTGCAGGAAAGAATATTGCTATATCGGACCGTTATTCGAAGTAATCGATCTTTAATCGACACGCGCATATAGAGCATATTTTGAGAATCCAAAGACATCTTCATGAACAACAGCAACGACAATAATAACAATAACAATAACAATGATAATAATAATAATAATAATAATAATAATAATAATAATAATAATTCGTTTGCAAATAAAATGCAAATTTTGGTTAATCATCTGCAATACCTGAGGCGGACAGTTTCGCTGTTCGACTGATTTTGTACGGAGGGTATGAAAAGTAATTTAACAAAGTGTACACTAATCAAAGTAATTAAAGCTGAATCTGAATGACATTCTGCTTTGCATTTTGATATCTTCTGCTTACAGCTTAACTATATATATATATATATATATATATATATATATATATATATATATATATATATATATGTGTGTGTGTGTGTGTGTGTGTGTGTGTGTGTGTGTGTGTGTGTGTGTGTGTGCGTGTGTGTGTGTGTGTGTATTTATATATATAGCGTTAAGCTGTAAGCAATAAGATATAAAAATGCTCATATGCGTATGTGTGCTCGCGCGCGCGTGTGCGAGAGAGAGAGAGAGAGAAAGAGAGAGGGATGACATCAGTGATTTAATACCAGCTGTCATTTCAGCTGTGAATCATCTCGCCTTTGAATACTTTATATATATTTTCAAGGCGTTGCGTTTTACAGCTGTACTGAAAGAGGCATATTTCTGCAGCATGAATTTTATTATCTGGAATATGGACCCTAACAGTTATAAAAGTTAAATATTGAATTTTATTTCCATGCTTAATTTTTGAGGTTTTTGCATGACAGACAATAACTTTAAATGGATAGTATCCGTCCATGGGCGACATCGTTTCTGAACAAGGGATAGATACGCCCATAAAATATCCGTTTAGAAGTCATCTTTGTTCGCAAGACGAAACCATACAGAGAGCGATGAAACTGTTACGGAAATGGTGCTTTTTCAGGACACACTTCTGAAGAGTTCAAGCGAAAGAGGTCCAAAAGTTGTTATAGTTAGTTGTTTGTTTAATTGTTTTCGAAGGAAACTTCTTTATTCCTACTATAAAATTTTACTTAAATAATCATTCACAGGCTGATGTGGGATCAATAACGTTCTTAGCTTATGAAGCTTGTGTTAAACACAGCCTTGGAATCAGTAGACATGTATTTATGAACTGAATATGGAGGTAAAGTGGCAGCTCAACTGGTAGTGCAACTTCATTCTCACGAAAGTGGAATATGAAGGTGATGACAGAGAGGGTCACGAGACTCATCCCAGTGTATTACCTTTATAGAGGACTAACCACTGACAAAAGCTCACTGTAAGAGTACAGGTTAGAACGGCTATCCAGACTTCAGCTCTACCCATAATAATATAATCTTCGTGTGTGTGTGTGTGTGTGTGTGTGTGGGTGTTATTATTTCTACATTGTTGTTGTTGTTGATACTACTACTAACTACTACTACTGCGGCTATTATTATTGTCATTGTTGTTGTTGCTGTTATTGTTGTTGTTATAGTAATAATAATAATAGTTGTTGTCACTGTCGTTTCCGTTGTGTCTACATTTATTTTCCAGCATTCAAAATGTTCGGTGTCCACTACATATGCTGTGTATGACATATGATTCTGATTATCTGTAAGCAATAGCTCCAGTAAATTCTCCAAAATGCAAATAAGTCATGTAAAGGGTTTTTGACACTTTAGCGGACGCGTTGAATATTCCAAATGGGTTTACTGAAGTATTCATGTTTTCTAATTGTCGTCGTTCTGGAAAAAAGGAAAAGATAGATCTAATAGCAGGCTGATTCACCTTTTAATTTGGGGCTTAAATGGGAAGATCAATGGCAAACCGTTGTAATGATCAAATTAATTACGACGAAATTAAATGCAAGCGCAAAATCAATCTCCGATGGTGTCGCGGATGAGATCAAATTGATGCTCCATCTGTTTGTTCGTGACATGAGTAAGCTACTTAAGGGCGCAGCAAATAAAGCTAGGCCTCGCCATCAGTTTCTGTCATTTCGCTTTCACAAAGATCTGTCATGGTATTTAGTAGCTATGCGTACGTTGAATTCTAAAGGTTAAAGATGACTATTTTGCCAGGAAAGACGATGAAATTTATTTTTGTATCGATATCTCTGAGAATGCCTCAGTTTCATCTATTTTTGCATCTATACATACCTTTTGTGTGTATAGGCTAATTCATGCAGTATGAGAACTGATATTTTTCAATCTTTTATTTTCAAAATTTCTTTCTCGAAGACACCATACCTCATCCCCCAGCCACTTGGTCAAAGTACCCAAATTACTCACTAATCTATAATTTAATATTTGAAAATAATTAAGTATAAGTATTTTAATAATTACAATTTATTAGCGTATTCAAAATTTTCCATGGATGAACATGATATTGTCACTTTAATGCCTTAACTGGACTTCCATAATATTATGTTCTGACAAACATAATTACCTTATATTTACAGCAGGCCTACGGTAGAAAAATTAAATTAAATTTATATACCAAAGTGGAATTGACATTCAAGTTTAAATACAATACAACCTTAAAAACTTCAACCCCAATCATCAGCTGCACACAAAGCCGATAAGTAGCATTTATTCCCGTATGACTCCGTAATCTATGAGGGATGTAACGTGAAATATCAAAGCTGAAAATAAATAAATGTTGATATGGAGGCAATGAACTGTCAGGATAACTACCTAACTCTGGTTATATCTTTGTCACACACTACGCTCAAAAAATTACCTCTCCAAAAATATGTATGTTTACAGCGCTCAACTTACAACCAGTGTTGTCCTCTCCGCAATGAAATGTATTGCGAGCCGTAGCCTATACAAGTCCTATCGATTGGTGACGTTGCCATAATAACGCGACGGCATCAGAAAGTGGGAGCCAGCGGCTGGTGGAGAGCGACAAATCGTCTCCTTTTGCAGTCTGAATATGATGACGAGTAACCGCAAAGGGAAGTGGGGTCCCCAACAGCGAGACGAGTGGGATAACTTGGTGACTGTTTCTTTTGTGAGCTTTGAATCGTTTAACGTGAGCATCCATTCGTCCGCTCTCTCCTCTGTACTGTCAAGCTCAAAGACAGCGCTTGGACAAGACTGGACTGGGTTGTAACTGGCTACCAGACATCTAGCATTAGCTTCATGGCAGTTTTAAATGCGATAAAGTACCTCCTTAATCCTCTGGTTCTCTTTAATTGTTAAGTATTTCTGTTCCTTGCTCATGACTGTGATTCGAGAAACAGACTCACGTATCTGCTGTACAATTATCTCATTATCATGAATGACATGTATGCCCCAAAAATTAGTCGGCCTATTTGTCACAGCTTTATATAGCCTAGACCTAGTTTTAAAAAATATATAACGTATGTTCGTAAACAAATCAAATTAATAGCTTTAAAACCACGGCGACAATAACAAACCCCCCATTTAACGTTAGGGATCAGAGGTGTTGTTTGCATGAACTAATGACTGGCATCATTCACTCACTTCACTCCATTTTGCGCAGAAACGTTTTTAAAGGGAACCTGACCCTGTGCCATAACTCAATAGGCAGGCCTTTCATGAAACAGAGGGGTTGTATGACCCAGCGATAGAACAGACTCCCAAACATGGCACACGCGCTATTTAAGTGTCATGCAGGCTGATGCAAATAAACAATGCCGAATACTACTTTGATTTACTATATCTGTTTACAATCAGTTTAGTTTTTTTCTCCTCGGGTGAGAAAAACATTAGCACTTTTTTTGTACAGAGAAACCAAATCGTGCAGTGCACAAGGGCAAGGGGGGAAAGGAATTGGGGGGTCTTATAGAAAAAAAAATAATGTAGCTTTGGGGGGAGTGTGCAACGGAGTGTGAAATTACAGCCCGTAGAGCTACATATTGTACCAGAAGCTCCCTCCAAAAGCAGTAAGAAAAAGAGAAATCAACCCCTAACCTAACCAGAAGGCAGACTGGCTGACGTGCCCTCTTACTCCTTAGAGATAAGCTAACCTCTAAAACACAAAGCGCACAATTGTACTTTGTGGGTTTTGTTTCTGAACTTTCTGAGAGCTCTGGAAATTGATAGGATAATGCAATAAAAAAATAACGTAATAACTACAATCTGTAACTGATATGTTCGGGATGTAGCCTGTGCATTTGTACGTAACACCTGCGCTCTCCAGGAAGCAAAAAATTAAACTCGTAGGAATTCTTACAGAATCAAAGCGTGTGTAGAAGGTGTTCTGTGTTATAATAATAATAATGATACTACTACTACTACTACTACTACTAATAATAATAATAATGATAATGATAATAAAAATAATAACAACAACAACCACAACAGTGATAATATATATTTGTGAGTAAGAGTGCAGAGGCAAGAGAGCAAAAGCAGAAGTGGGTCTCCCAACTGGAACGCTTAAATAAATTTCCATAACAAAATTCCTAAAAAAAAAAAAAAAAAGAAAGAAAGAAAAATACTGGCTAAACTCAGAGACAGAGACAACGCTGTCACGTTTTATGTCAGTTAACTCTTCATACAATAATATATGACAAACAGTGTTTCACACATGTGAATTACGGCTCCTTTACAACAAGTAGTAGGCTATTGTAGCTATTGAAAGTTGAAACTGTCGTTCTAAGTTTTCAGTTTAAAATGCGACAATTTACAATATGTGAAATTGGCTTAATTTCGGACAACACTGAAGCAGGGTATCGGATTCATTGGTTGTACTGTACATATATACGTGATTATTGTGTAAATTGCCCATACACTACCGTAATAAAAATCACGTAGTCTATGCAATATTTTCTCACTAATGAAAATCCTGGGATAGACCTCGTTTTCCCTATTCGAATTCTTATGAATAATACGCAGACGCAAATGTACAGCCTCTGGAGAGTTAAAATAATAACTATCATATTTTTAATATTGATAAGAAAATATCGTGTCAGCGTTATCTGAATTATCTTTTTCCATCAATATTTTTTATTTGATTAACATTTTTCTCATTGCTTAAAAACGGTACCGTCAAAATAATTTCCATATTAAAATGGTGTATCAATATTGTCATAATAGCAAAATTAGGCCTGCTGTTGTCGTAATTTTACCATCTCTGCACTGTGCAGGTAATGAAGACTATTGAGCGCCATCTACAGTGAGCATGTTTCTCCAGTGCTGGACCGCGGTTCAGTTCCATGAGCAAACCTGCGACCGTTTGATAAGTGTATTAAAGAAAGCAACAATAAACACCAAATGAAAAAAAACGAAACTCAGCTCCAAAAAAGTTGCATTTGCCCGTGTTTATTCGAAGGGTTTCGGGTATAAATGAATGCATGTTGACATTTTGAATTAACGCATACGTAAATTCGCTCTCATCAGAGTATTTTGACTCAAATGTCAATAAATATGAATTTAGGAATTATATGCATATTCCTAACTATGACGTCATTTCGAAACAATTTTCTAATTTCTTCCACGATCAGTAAGAAATCAGCACATTGGCTGAGCCATATGCTCTGCCATTGCTGCTACTTAATATTGTGGCCTATCCCGAGAACTTGAAACATCAAGAACAGGTTTTGCCACCACGTTGTAGGGCAGACAGCTTAAAAAACATATACCTTGCTCCTCTTCCAACTGTGTCCCTGCTTAACTGTCATCTCAAACTCTGAGTGTGTTGACTATAGGCTGTACCTCCCACCCCTTTTTGGAGTGTCACGCCAACGGACCTCCTCATTTGCGCTCCAGCTTTTTACGTTAGCGAATCACAAAGTGTTGGAATCTACTGCCTTTGTCTGACAAGTCATCCATATAAGCAAGGGGGATCTGCGCAAAAAGAGGGGGGCTGCAGCTTTTAGAAACGCGTACACACGGCAACGGGCTTCATTTCCCGGCCCAAAGACACGAGCAAACACATCCTATTGTAAAACGGGATACGGAAGCTGGAAGAAATCCACTGTGTCCATAGTTTTTTTTCTTTTATCTATGCTCTTAATCTGACCTGACCCACGTCCGGCTGGTCGAGACCATAAGGATATAGGAGATTCTCCCGACTGGATGGGACAGTAGATGCACGGTCGTTTTATGCTGTCATCATGCGCCGTGAAAACATCTGAGCGCTACGGGGTTTGAAAACACCCACACTGTTTTGATATTTACGAAACCCGCCTTGGTCATGCTCGACACCTGACCAAACCTTCATTCATTTTTGCTGAGTGGACTGGTATACGAAACACAACTTTTCGAAGTTTCACTGTGGTCGGTGGTTCACGGAGGAAAGCCCGGTTTTATCTCTCAATCAGATATTTTACTTTCTTCATATTTTAACCCGCTTTACGAAGGCGAAACGGCGACTTCAGTTGATTACCTGTCTTTTCTTTGCTATCCAATGGATATTCACTGCAAAGCAGACCCGTTCTCAGCGATGCACCGTAAGTAGGCTAGCTAAGAGATTTTCATGGTATTATTCATAAAGTATGCTTATTTATCCATTTTTTAATAGAGGGAACAACTGTGACTAGCATACTTAAATTTTACAATAATACCGCGGGGACAGAGCTACGCGCGGGAACGATTTAACAGACACTGCCGTATTTACTAGTCACTAGTTTACTACTCACATCTACTCATCTTTTCAGAATGCTTTACATGTTTGTTAGGAGGATTTTACAATATTACAGTCCAATAGTGTATTAATCGTTGTTTAAATAAAAACAATTATCAAGGTTAGCTGTTTACGGATTTTTAGAATAGAAGGATTACAAAAAAAAACATTGTAGAGTGTTAAACAGCCGTGGATGGGTTCTCATATAATGACATTTTTCTTCGACTTCTTAATTTGGTTGAAGTTAGTTCATTTTACACAGCGTGTAGTGAAGATGCAGCCTCGTAATCAGTCCAGGGACAAAAAAATTAAAAGTTATTTGGTTTCATTATTCCATTAAGGATTACTTTTATAAACAATTCCTCGCATGTCAACGCACCTAAATATTCTTCTAAATTATTAGTGATTCGAGTAGTCTAATCATGACTCGTTTAATTATTTACGTTTGTTTAGTGGGGGAAATGGAGAAGGTAGTAATTTAATAGCCCGCCTAGGCTGAGAATTTGTAAATACAATAAAATGGTGAGAGGAACATACATAACATAACAGGCATAATCTCATAGCCGTGCGCTATGAGATTTTGCCAGCAAAGAAGTTTGATGTGTTGTGTTTTTAAAGCAAGGAAATTTTGACAGTTTTAAATGTTTACTGTGGATTACCTGTTTAAAAAAATCAAGCTCCGTTATTTATAAATACATCTTTACAGCCCTTTTACATGGATGTTACTATGCAAGTATGTGGGACTTGGGAAATATAACTGCTAATTCGATATTAACGACAATCACTAAGTGCTTCATTCAAAAATATAAGAAAACTTTTACGTGTAAACAGACAATCGGTCATCTAATACCAGAATGATCAAATACAAATAATTATCGTTATCATCATAAATATAGTTATGAATAAAAGTGTAACTGATCTTAATTTTGACTTCGCATTTACTACGTTAACGTTATGTAGACTAAACATAATTAATTGGATAAATTAAATGCTAGCCTGTCTGAAGTCGACTGCTCTCGGAGATCATTCCCTGATATATAGTACGGTCTGTGTGTAATGTTATGCTCTTCTGTGTTTGGTGCTGTTGTCTCCCACATAGGACATGGGGGTGTAAACCAGCTAGGCGGGGTGTTTGTGAACGGAAGACCTCTACCTGACGTTGTGAGGCAGAGAATCGTAGAGCTCGCGCACCAAGGGGTCAGGCCCTGTGACATTTCGCGACAACTGAGGGTCAGCCACGGCTGCGTCAGCAAAATCCTAGGCAGGTAAGAGAGAGAGAGAGAGAAAACGGAGTTGAAAAAGTGGATGCTCACACACTTGGTCCGAGCACATATTTAAACAGGGTATCACAACGTATTTAGAAGATTATTTCACGCCTTTTACGGATGCTGGTGTCTTGTAACAAATAGGCTAAAGGAAAGCAGACCAAAAACAAAACAACGTTACAGAGAACAATTCCTATAACGCCGTAGAGACCAGTTCAACACAGAATTACTGCAGTAAAAGAAGAAAAGAGAATAATGCATAAATCCTCAAATTACTATGGGGCGAAAATGCAAAACACATTCATAGCCATGTTTAAATGCATCGATGTTTGCTTGAGTCCTATCATTTGAATGTTCTCGGAACATTTTGTCAGCCACCACAAAGAGTTTAAAATGTGCTGTGTTCGATTTATGTGAACTACTATAAAAATTATGAAGATGCGGAATATTCTCCGGATAATGTATGGTTTGTATCATGTAGTGTAGCCCAAAAAGAGGAGCGGTTAAAATCAAGATTCATGATGGGTAACTCACTGCCAGTGTAGCGGATGTTACCTCGTAAATATATGCAAGCCACCTGGACAGTTAACAGGTTACACTCTTTCTCCTAATGAACATAGTTTTCCTCTGCCCATTGCTTCTAGACGTCGTAACATAAATATGTTACAAATAACCCCCTGAATATTTTTGCTGTGCCATCTTTCCGTTAGCAATTGCTATTTCTAATCTTATTATATGAATATTATAGGCTATTTATGTTGGACTGGAGCTAAAGTAAATATAAAATTCATGTACAACAGGGGTAATATGTAGGCCTAATAAGGTTAATGAGGCTATCGTATATCCTTAATATCACACTCCCTTTTGTTGCTATAGATACTATGAGACCGGCAGCATTAAACCGGGTGTCATTGGTGGGTCCAAGCCAAAGGTGGCCACACCGAAGGTTGTGGATAAAATTGCGGAATACAAGAGACAGAATCCTACAATGTTTGCGTGGGAGATCCGGGACAGACTATTAGCAGAGGGAATTTGTGACAACGATACAGTTCCCAGTGTCTCGTCTATTAACAGGTAAGCAACGCTCTCTTTGTTCATTAAAAAAAGAAAGAAAGAAAGAACTGGCGATTCTTTTAGACCTTTCATCACATGTTGATGGGAAAAGAGCGAATTAAAATATCATTTAGGTTATGAAAAACATTCGGAAAATAATTTATACACACGCGGGTTTATAACTGTATGGTCAAGTGTATCACAAAGTTCATATGTGTGTAGGCCTGTGTATCTTTGTTGCTTTGCGTTAGTGGGTAGTAATTCTGTTAATACACTCTTGTTGTCAAATATTTTGGATCCAAACAAAAAGCAATGGTCTATGTAATCCGCTTGATTTTTCGGTCTCTGAAGTGCAGGAAATCTTAAAAGTTGTGAGGTTGGTATGTGCATAGTTTTAGCTCCCAGGTAGCCTTTGTATTTTGTGAATCGCTGGACAAACTTTTGCTCGTCGAAGGTCGCCTTACAATTGCAATTTAAGCCCTCTAGTTCAATACACTCTTACAACAGTCTGCTGTAGACCTAGGTCTGAGAGAACCAAAATCACATTTGTCTGGAAGAAAACCGATCAATATGCGGTGTCCAGGTCTCATGGCACAAACACCGGGAAATTCAAGGATCTCCACAACCGTTCAATAACAGATCCGCGTTACAGGTACGCTCTCCAAACGGAGTGGCTTGTTGTCTCTCAGTGGGCTGTTAGAGGGGAACACGTATCCTGTGAAAACAGAAGCCAACAAACTCTTGTCGACAGTGTGAGATTAATATAGGTCTTAATTGAAAACAAGATTGACCACACGTGACATTTGAGTTAATGAAGTTAACCGAAAAGCATTGCTGAATATTTTAGGTATGTCCCTGTTATTCCAGGAGAGAGGGGTGATAAGAGGGGGTTTCCGTGCATCGAAAAATCTAAAAATGTTTGTGTAGTTCATCTGGCAATCAGTTTGTGACCCTGCGTTTACAAGACAGTGCTGCATAAAGAATAGTAAATGCTGTTTACAAAAAAAAGTAAGAAAGAAAGAAAGAAAGAAAAGAAAAAAAGAAAAGAAAAGGAAAGAAAAAACGATTAGTTCTCACTGTTTAGGGCTTGTGTAACATTGTTGTGTTTAAAATTTTTGTGATGTATGCCCCCCCAATAATATGTGAACTCAGGAGGGAAAATCACTTGAAGATGGAGATAATTTTCCGAGAAAATATGCGTCAGTTTTAATTGGCTAAAAATATATGCCTCAGACATAATGGTATTGTCTTTATGCTTGACTAAGCAACGTTTTCCTGGGGAGGGGGGGACTTTTTGACAAAACCCTGAGGAAAAGTAATAAATATTAAGCAGAGTCCGTCCTTAGTTGTATTGCGCATGAGCTTAAGCGCAAAGGTAGCCTGGTTTGATGCCTTATTTGACACTTATTAGTGCCGAACTTGGACAAGGTGGCCCATAATAGGTCAGATGAGCGACGTAAACGCTGGAAACCGCGAAAAAGAAAAAGAAACCGTTAACCGCGAGGCCGGGAGATGAACTTTGTTTAAGAGGCACGGTTCCATTGAGCCGGCAACAGCATTACATTTTAATGAGTCTATGCAAGAGAATGGACAGCCTCACACAAGAAAAGAAAAAAAGAGTCTGAAAAAAATTCATTTCATGCCTCGTGGTCACCTAAAAAGCTCCATTTTAGCGGGCTTAGACACATCTATAAGATAAATTGAAAACGTATTTTAATATAATTAAAATGCACTCGTAAAACTTTTTAGAATTCTAATTAAATTCTAGCTTGCTTTTCTGAAACGGGGGAACTATGTCTTTGTTTATGAGGAAAATTAAAATATGAATACTCAGAGATGTGATTTGGTGACTAGAGGATGAAACCCATTATGGTTCTCTTTTATAACATCGCGCCGGATATTTCCCCGACAGACTGAGCTTTTCCAACTTTGAGTGCCACATTAGCCAACTCACTTTTACGTCTCTTTGTTGTAAAGATATTATATTTTCAACCCACAGGCCTCGCGTGGAGGAATATTTATGTATTAGAGACATGAAGACGGGAAAAATAAATAATTTCAACTTCATCACACGTTAACACAAAAAAATTGCAACTTTGAGGTCTGTAAACATTATGGTTGATGTAAATACGCAAGACCATTTGTCATGCCATAATCCTCAAAAATCAAGCCCACTTAACCTGGAACTTGTGCATCTATGTGTGTGTATTCAAAATTCGTCTGATGTCGGTTCATGATTTATATGTTGGTCTTGGTAATGTTCACCATTCTATTATCTTTTCACAGTATTTTTTTTTAAAACTCTTCCTTGAAACATTGTTCAGTAAGTTGCCTAGCTTCACTGTATAGAGCCTTTCTTCAAACAAACCAAGATGTTCCTCTCCAATACAGGCAGATGACTTATTTTCACACTACAACCCACAACATAAGCATTCCCATTCCAGTAACAAAGCTTTAAAGCACAGGACAGAGCAGGAGCCAGCCCGGAGCTGATGTTACTTAAAAAAGAGCCGCAGAGCATGAATGCTGGGAGGGGACGTTTTAGGTTTAAACACTTTTGTGTTGCATGCATTATTAAGAGCTACAGAGAAGCACGGTTGTACTCAGCTGGCTTGTGCTCTCCAGCAAAGGAACAACCAACAAGTAAAAAGGCACCTGCAGGAAGACATAAAGAAGGTCCTCAAATGGCACTCAATAATATTGACTCAAATGTAAAGCAATTTTAATATTTCTTCAGGGGATTTTCAGCCATGCCACAGTCAGTAATTCATCCACTCAAATTGCTTATTCAATATCGAGAGCATGGATTCCAAATAAAACCAGTCAATTTATGCCATACACCTGTATGCGTGTGTATATGCCTGCATGTGTGTGTGTGTGTGTGTGTATGTGTGTAGGGGTGGTAACAAATGTGGGAGAATTAAAATAAATGATTGATATGTTGTCAGCGTAAGCTTTGCATACGTTTTGTTTTAAGGCTTTGCCCTCTGAGGACCAGGCTGACCCAATCCCACATCTAGTCTATAGTTCAGTCTCTATCAATAACACAGTCACTGCCATGGATTGATATTTGCCCTTTTAAAATAGAAGACTTCATTCTATGTATATCACACTTCAACATTTAAAACATTTTTAATCAATACTTTCCTAGAGCTATAAGATGAAAATAAAAGAAACACAGAATATGTGGAGGTACATGCTCCAGTGAATATACAGTTGGAAAAATATGAGACAAAGTTAACTAAGACTGTAATAATATACAGTGTGATTTCATTGTAAGCGTCTATTTATACAGCTGCTAAACAAGCTCTTTGCATGTCCGCTCTATAACAGTTGCCATGTCAGCAATGATGAATAGTCCAAAAGTTTACAAATTACAGTGACAGCAGCTCCTTCTCCCAAAGTGCCATTCAGATTAAAGGAATCTAATGCTGGCATGAGCTTGTGCAAGGCAATAAGGAACTATTGCTTTCCTGTCACATGTAATTTATAGCTTTCTATTTGCATCTGTTTGCCCATGTGACTAATCCCCAACTTTTTTTTTTATCCCCGGAGCTCTGATCAATAGATCCTCATCCACTCTGGCAGTGCTGCAGTTCTCTGATCTCAAACAGAAAGAGTCTCAGAGAGCCCAGAAAAGAGAGAGAGAGAGAGAGAGAGAGAGAGAGAGAGAATGAGAGAGAGTTAGAGAGAGAGAGAATGTCAGAAAGAAAGGAGGGGTAGACATTTAGTGTGTGTGTGTGAGAGAGAGAGAGAGGAAGAGAGAGAGAGAGAGAGAGAGAGAGAGAGAGAGAGAGAGTGTTGATTAGTGCAGGCCAGGTAGAGGCAGTGAAGCTGATCATTGAGGTGAATTGATGTGATTTCATGCTTTGTTTGCAAGATCACTCAGACCAAAAGTGCAATGAAGACTTTTCTCTATATCTTACCTTAAAGGTACAGTCACACCATTTCACACACACAAACACACACACACACACGCACACACACACACCCCCCCCACACACACACATACAGACACATACTACTCAATCTGAGCACGTTTAATGTCCTCTGCTTTACAACAGAGCTTATAATGTGGTTCAGACTTGACCAATCTACTCAGTACTACTAAGACAGAAGAAAGCAATAGCAGGATAAAGCGAAATATAAACGAATGATATGAGGTTTTAGAATGAAGGAGCTGGCTCTCTAAAGCTTCATTAAAGGACCCTGATCTCTGTTGTCTCCGCAGGATCATTCGGACTAAAGTTCAGCAGCCTTTCCACCCGTCTTCAGATGGCACATCTCTCTCCACACCGGGCCACACTATAGGTAAGATTCATATGGAAAATTGTGTTCTGTGTTTTAACTGTGTTCTACCTGTGTTGGCTTATTTCTCTAAAGACACAGAGGGCACAAATTTAAAATTTACTGCTAAAGCAGCAATTAGTAGTGTTTGTTATATTTAGAAGTAGCTGCAGAAATATTTAGCTGGCTTATCCACTAATTCCTGTTTTTATATTTTGTTTATTTGTTTTTGTTTTTTTAATTCTTAGCTATGTAAAATATATGCATGTTTGGCATTTAGCAATTCCTGAAGATGCATTCTTTGAGAAAAGCAATACTCTTGTATACCAGTCATGTGGTCTTTCTTCAAATCAGTTTCGAGTAAAAACACACATTGTAATAGCCTGGTATACACACAAACTGTAATGTAATCTGTGAATGACGGTCTTCAGCTGGAAATGAGAAGTTATGATTGGACAGTTTGATTTTTTTTTCCCCCACAGTGCCTAGCACAACCTCCCCGCCCGTGTCCAGTGCCTCCAATGACCCTGTGGGCTCCTATTCCATCAATGGCATCCTGGGAATTCCCCGTTCAAATGGAGAGAAGAGGAAAAGAGATGACGGTAAGAACAGGGTTTCTCTTCATCAATTCTAAATCTTATTTTCACAATACCCAACCAAACAAACAAACAACTGACAGCTTGGTCTTTCTATTATTGAATCTAAATCCTCACTGTTGGTTCAGTCAGGCTGAGCATTACCAGGGAAGGAGCATTATTTTTTTGAGACAGTTTTTGTCTGCATTTTATGCTAGAGTGATCTTCTAGGAATTGAAATTAAGGACATTTTTAGCGATAGAAAATGAGTTGCTGTTACGTACACATTTGTTGCTATGCAAACCAACAACTGTTTGTTTGAAGATCTGTAATCTTTATTTATTTATTTATTTTTTTAACTCACAATTTGGACAATCATTAATTCAAAGAGCACTCACAACCTGCAAGGAAGAGAGAAGAGAAACTTAGCTGTTTGAAGACACGACCTCCACCAGTGTCTTCAGCAGTTAATCTTTTTTTTCCTGCAGTGATTAAGAGGGCTCAGATAATTACATGTCAAGATGATGTAGCCAGTTACCCTGGTCAGTCAAAGAGGTTTGGCTGGCTAACCACACATCTCAGCCGAAGAGCCTCCATTTCTGTCTCTCTCTCTCCCTCTCTCTCTCTCGCTCTCTCTCTCTCTCTCTCTCTCTCTCTCCCTCTCTCTCTATCTCTCTCTCCCCACTATAGTGGATAAACACACCCTGGAGACTTATGGACTACTGAGTGTGTGGGCATTTTGGAGAAAAGTAAACAGACCTCTCTGTAGTAGTGAGGGATTCGGTGAATTCTCTGATAACACAGAAGCTTTGCTATAAGAGAGAGGGAATGCGCTCGGAAATTATTTTCATCATAACAGAGCTGCGTTGAGAGTTCCTGTTGTCATTAGCTGGTGCTGACTGCCACTTTAAGGTGGAGGAAAATGGGGACATATTGGAGATGGCTGCGCATGCTGTTTTTGTTCCCGTTCCATAAAAATGGCAGATTTAGCACAAAAAAGGGCAGGTTTTTCAAGACATGCAGACGGAAGAACTTATTTATTTATTTATTTACTTACTTTTTTATGTACTGGGTGGTTGGGGGGGGGGGGGGGGGTGATGACTCACAATACATATCGGTTGCCAAAAAATTACCTCGCAAAGAAATAGGAATCAGCATGTAGCCAACGCATATGGAGTACGGCGTTTACCGAAAGTGCGAGCGGAAGCGCTGACAAACGGCTGTCTCTCGTGATTAGAGGTGCTTAAAGGCACAGTCATGAGAGTCATTCGTTCACAGATGCATTTGAGAGTGGGAAGGGCATGGAGGGACACTAGGGGATGTTGGGCAGAGTGATGAGCATTTGAAGCCAGGTTTTTTTTTTTTTTCTTTCGTGGCACTCCGGTGACGGACTGTGTTTCTGAGGCTTTTCGGACTTAAATGACCCTCCTGATGTGCTGCCATTTTCTTGATTTAAGTGCTGGGCTCCGGCACAGTGGGGGGAGGAACGGGAGGATGGGGATGGGGGGGGGGGCGGGGGGGTAGAGTGGAGAGGAGAAGGAAAAAAGTGAGCAAGTGTCAGAGTGTGGTGGTTTTATATGTGCACCTTTGTGCTTTACTCTCTCTACCTCAGAAGATGTACACACACAATCCACAAACAAACACACTCAAGCCCCCCCCCACAAAGATGCTTCTAAGAGTAGTGATTGACTCACAGTCAGAGTTTGTAAATAGAGCACATATCATCCTGTATCATTCAAGAATAAAGAGACTGTCGTGTCTGTTCAAGAAAATATACTCTAGATTCAAGCTCGTGGAAAATGATTCTGAGGATGATAACGTTGATCACTGTTGTTGCTGTCAGTAGTTATCATTACCGGTCTGCTGTGATATTTCACTGTTATTAATCTGATTCATTCAGGACAGCTGCTGCAGGATTGTGAGTCTATGTCTGCTTGGCTTTACCAGTCTCATTACACAAAACACAGAGTCGCGTTTAGTGGCTGAGGCCTAAAATCCACACAGGAGGATAAGGGCTACATGACTCTAAGAGAAGGTAGAGAGTACTGTCAGGTAGAGAATAACAAATTACCTCGGCAGTGGTGTGGTGAGTATTTGTTATCGGGGTCCATACCGTTGCAATGTGCCAAAACGGCACACGGCTCCTGTGCTTTCTGTCAGCGGTGCCCTTAATGCTGGTCCCCATTAGAAGAAGGTAGAGAAGATAATGTGGTATGACATGCCTTATGTACACCAGGGCTGCCCGCCCCCAGCCTCAGGGACACGAGTGTCATAAAAGTCATTAATCTACCATTGTCATGTGTTAGTGCGAATTAAAAGGAGCATGTTACACTCGGCAGCAGTTGTTGTCTGAGAGTGTACCAGAGAGAGAGGGAGGGAGAGAGAGAGAGAGAGATGGTGTCCACAGTAACCGAGATTGTCCGTACGCACTGAACGGCGAGTGACATTTAAGGGAATTTGCAATTCCGCCGAGAAAAGCTATTACCTCACAAATTAACACCTCTCCGCCTGGACCTCATATCACACCCCCCCTCTCTCCCCACCCCTCCCAACCCCCCACCCCACCCGCCAAACCCACTTCTCCTGAATGGTCTCATAAAGACAGGCTATTAGATAGACAAAAGGAGGAAACAAAATGGCCCACGATACTGACCCAGCCACTGAGGAAGCTGATCATTTACGGAACAGATATTTAGCATATGATATTTATACTTCATACAGTGCTTTCTCAGTTTGTTCAGAACAGAGCGTGAAACTACAGTTAAGAGAATTTGGATAATATAAACACTGGAGGCTACTAACATCCACTTTACAAAGATGCATCTCCCCCTTAGCTTTCACCAGATGATGCCGAGATTGACTCCTGTGCTGCCTAGATTCTGGCCAACATATCATGGAAAGTGCTAGAGCACTCCTGATTTTCAACATAAATGGTCAGCTACACTGATATCAGTGGTAAAATAGCCTGGAGATAGTGGAGAGTTCTGCAGACATGACCGGGAGGACCGGAGAGTTTTTTGGAGGGAGAAAGTCACTGAGTGTGACATAGAGAACTGGGTCATTCCAACATGTTTACCTGAAAGTCCTTTCAAGTGACGATTACTTTGGGTCTGCTGTGACCACAGTGTTTTTCCAAGATATGAAAATAACATGATATTAGAGTAAAACTAAACATTTTTACGTGACATAATGATGTGAATAATACCCTGATCTCCTCAGCCCACCCTCAAAAAAAAACATTCAACACTGGAATTCTTATTGCTATGTAAATTATATCAGTCCCACATTTAAGACCACTGAAGTGTGATTAACACAGCAAAAATGACAGTGGATCTAGGGTCAAAAACAGCTCTATAAAACTCTGGCTGCTGTACATGCAGCTTTGCACTGGAAACCAGTGAGTGACTACAGTATTGCTTACATATAAACACTGGGTTTTATTGGACATGAGAGAGGAAAATGGAAAAGAAAAGAAATAAACTGGATAAATGTGAGGGGGGGCATTAACAGGGAAGGAATGGCCTTGCTGGAGTCCCCACCCCCGAATCCTTATTTGCCACAGTGCCTTTCCACTTCATAGATTTCATAAATACTGACTTAACTTAGGCAAGAGGTTAGCTGTGAGCACAGCGCCTTTTACAGGGGTGAGAGAGACGGGGGGAGAGGAAGACAGCAAATAAACGAGAGAGAGAGAGAGAGAGAGAGAGCGAGAGGGGGAAAAGAAAGAGAGAGAGAGAAACAGAGTGTGTCTTCTTACAGAAACAGGGAGAATGCAGTTTCATGCTTAATGAAGAAAAAATTGTTACATTTCGAAGTTGCTGCTTTTTAAATTCAAAATAAGCACTTAACTCTGTTTTGATTTTGATGACACATTTAACAAACAGGTGCTTTGCATGTGGCTCTGTAAAAATGATGGAACCCAGTTGTACCCATGCCATCAGCTTAAGGAAATTACAGCTCGGAGAAGACCTGTTTGTCTC
The DNA here is from genome assembly GCF_902362185.1 of Chanos chanos. Classification (NCBI taxonomy): domain Eukaryota; kingdom Metazoa; phylum Chordata; class Actinopteri; order Gonorynchiformes; family Chanidae; genus Chanos; species Chanos chanos. The sequence continues at coordinate 31,137,592 of NC_044499.1, read as the reverse complement.
ACTTTAGCATTAAATGCTATTTTCACATTTTTACAACAGCTTATTTGATGATATTTTACACAACTTGATTCCACTCCCTTGTCTCCATGAAGACTGATATCTATATTCTTCTCTGATCTTCTGCTTTATCATGGCGTAAAAAAAAAATCTTTTCAGCTCAGCTCTCTGTCTCACTAAAACCAGCATTACACTGTCCCAATCTCCCACCAAGGGTCATGACCTCAGGGTGCCAAACCTGCAAAGAGAGGGCCGTTTTATAGAGCTGGTTATCTGATCTGATGGAGTCCGCTGCCTCGTTACCCGAGTGTTAATGCCGAGCCATGTCAAAACCAATACACTCAAGTGTGTCAGCGATCAATACAATAGCGTCACAGTATCTCATCTCTCTGAGAGCGACTGTGAACACGCTGGCTCAAGTCTCTCTGCCATTTTGGCTCCAGGTGATACAGTTACATAATAGCTAATAGGAAAAAGAACTGCCTCAGTCAACAACATTTCAAATTGTCTTTGTACCTGAATTGTGATTTTTTTCCCCCTTTTTTTAAAGGGGTTGGTTGACTTCCTGTTGAAAAAAAAAAAAAAAACACGTGACATGGACAAAAAATGGACAGAAAAAAAGCAGCACATATTTAACATTGTTCTTGTTTGAGAAAGCTTTACTAGATGCACCAGTTCCCACATTCAGGTTTTTAGCATTTAGATTTACAGAGAGGAGAGGTCGTTTGATACCTGGAGTCAAAATGTCACTCGCACAGTAATAGACCTATGAGTGTAGGTTCAGCCCCGACTGTTTATCGTCTTTGGAATGCGTGTGTGTGTGTGTGTGTGGGAAGCTTGTGTCGGTGCAATGAATGACAAATGCGCCTGTATTGATCCCTCTTGTGGCCCTGGCCTGCTAATGGAAGGTAATTAATGATTCCATTTGCTCCAGTGCTGAGGAGAAGAGAATAGAGTCAGCTAGAGCATCTACCACCACTGTTCCTCAAAGACCCCCTGGAGAGCTGCCTGGAAAAAAAGGGGATGTCTGCTCAGAAAAAAAGAAAAGAAAAAATATACTCTCTTATAGAGTGCAGGGAGAAAAAAGCATAAAAACCTCAACCCCCAGGAGCAATAAAAAAACATCCATCTGAAAAGATAGTCAAAGCTATGCCATAGTCCACTACCACCACAGGGAAATAAAATCTAATCATATTGAAATTGCTTTCAGTCAGCTAGTGGGCTCCTGGTGTGTCGGTAGCAGTTACTGAGACGTTCTGAGGAGACATCATTTCACACACACACACACACACACACACACACACATACACACTGGGCCACTTGTAAGGCTCTTGATACAGTCGGTCTCTGATAGGAGTGGAGCTCATCCCTCTGGCCTCAGACATATAGAGAGAAGGTCAGGGCGTAGGAAGGAGAGGGAGAGAGATAGATAGGTAGAGAGAGAGAGAAGGAGAGAGAGAGAGAGGCAATATCACCTCTGAAATGGTGCCATCAGCGAGAACATGATTGATCAATTGAATTCTCTGGCAGAGAGAAATGTGGGATTTAAGTAGAGCATTATACGCACAATGAGTCAAGGCATGGTGTTCATTTCAAGTTCATTTCAACTAACACCCCCCCACACACACCTCCACTCCACCCCCACCACCCCATCCCTACTCTGTCCCCTCCTCCCCTCCTCCCCTCAAACCCTCATCACCAGCGGTTCAGCCAATCAATAGGAGGGGCCGTGAGTATCGTACATCATTGTACTCGTGCCCCGGTGAGAGAACATAATCTGCCTGCAAATTTAGAATGACAGATTTGTAAGGGAGACATGACTTTGGAGAGAGCTCTCTTACACACACGCAGGGGTAAGGATGTATGTATGCCACCACTGTGCTGATAGAGTCATGAGGTGTGTGTGTGTGTGAGTGTGTGTGTGTGTGAGTGTGTGTGTATGTGAGTGAGAGATAAGGGCTTTAAAGAATGCCATGGCCACGTGAGTGACAGAGGGGGAGAATGGAAGCATCCCAATTTCAAAGCGAAAGGGTAATCAGGTCAGGATTGGGGAGAGGACACCTGTGTTTGCACAATGGCATTCTGGGATAGGCAATTGAATAATAATACCGCAGTTTTATTTGGCTGCTACAAACGCTTTTGCCCACTGTGGTGAGAGGGTCTGCAAGGTCTGAAGCACACACACACACACACGCGTGCATACACGCACACGCACACACACACACACATGCGCGCACACACACACACACACACACACACACACACACACACTTTCACACAGAGGATCAGTGAAGTGTCCAATCTGGAAATCTCAACATCACCATTTGAGCGACAAATTTCAAACTGAACAAATTTTCCTCCAGTAAATTGATATTTCTCCTCATTATGATCAAGCAGTTATGTCCTCTCTTTACGTGATGATGCTAATGCTATACGGCCGCTGCTCACAATGATTCCCCGCCAAAACAGCCTCTTTAACCGCTAACAAAAATTCATATCCCTACTGTATTCAAGCTACCGCATCCTGTCTCTACCCTGAGAGCAGATTTTAGTCTACGTCGGGACATTTTTAAAGCAATAGAAATGTCTTTGTAACAATCTGTCATGTTCCTCTCTCTCTTTCTTCCACCCATCTGTAGATGGTTCTGATGGCTCGGGTCCAAACAGCGACTCCCAGGGCAGTGTGGAGAGTTTACGTAAACACCTCCGTGCAGACGCTTTTACACAGCAGCAGCTGGAAGCCCTGGACCGAGTGTTTGAGCGTCCATCATATCCTGACGTCTTCCCCAACTCAGAGCACATCAAACCAGAGCAGGTCAGTCCAGGGAAGCTCTTTACAGCTATAGCACTTTGTGTACTGATGCTAATGTATGCTAACTGTCTCCTCGTGCTAAACTCATGTTTCATCAGCTTGAGAGTGAGAATTGGCCAATGAGTGTTATACTACTGAAACATGTAGGACTTCACCTTGATTATAAAACAGGTAGATATTCAGGTAGATATTTGTTGGCTTTAAGTATTAACTTGAGGCAAAATGGTCTAAATTCACCACAAAATACCACAGACAAGCTGGAAGCATTCAAGTATGCATAAGCTCATTCTGTAATTAAACTCATTCACTATATGATTTAATTTTAAACAATTCACTTTGAGACACTCAGAGAAACTAGATTCTCACATGACCTACGACTGATTTGTATGGTTGTATTTCATTTTCAGGGTTCCAAATACTTCAGTGTAACTAAATGCCTGTGTGTGTGTGTGTGTGTGTGTGTGTGTGTGTGTGTTTGTGTGTGTTTGCACAGGGACAGGTGTGTTTAAGCAATAATTGCTCACTTTTATAGTGGACAAAGCTATGAGGATCAGGGTGAAAACACCTCCCATGTGTTATTGATTTTCTGATGGAAATTAAAAAGAAAAACATTCCCTGCAATACTGCAATTGAAAGAAGAGAAAATGCAACGTGCAATTCATCACCATACACAGTTTTGTAAATTTCTCTGTCGTCAGCGTTTGCTGTGATAAGGTACTGAACATGCGTAACCTGACCTGTATTTAACAGTTAAGGTACGTGATCAGAACTTGCTTTAACCAAGAATGTGGAGAATGTGGATTCAGTATTAAAGACAACACAATCAGTTCAACCAAATACAGACAAAAACAGTTCAGTTTGATCAAAGAATATTCAAATCTTCCAAGCAGACTCGGTTTAATCAAACAGCTATTTCCACTTGCCACTTTTAAAGAGAGTCAAGCCCACCTTGTATCCATCATTAAATTCAAAATGGGACTAGGGTTCTGAAAAACCAGCACCTTGTAGAGGTGCCCATACGAAAAACCCTTTTATGCATTACTGTATTAAAAGTGTATGGCTTATTGCAATAGATAGCCTTATTTACTTTCATTAGACTATTAAACAACAAGCAAACATTAATTTCTCCCTTGAAAGTACAAGTCGGAGCTATAAAGCAAAAGCACTCGCCTAATTGAGTTCATTTTAATTTGGGGTTGCGATCGCGGTGAATTACGCAGGTGATAAATCAGTGAGACGGGACTCACCTCCAGAAAAGGGGCCTAATTTGCAGCTAATTACAAAACTGATTTTCACGGGAAGATCAATACCAAAACGAATTGGAAATGACTTGCAATCACAAAGAGAGTTGGAGAGGGTATAAAAAAAGAAGAGCGACAGGGAAAGGGTAGCCTTTGAAGAAAGTGAGAGAGAAGGGGGGGAGAGAAAAAAAAACCTGGAATGGTCCAGAAAAATCAGTTTTAATTTAA